>NC_142655.1:43076212-43379242 GCF_055504915.1 Nelumbo nucifera
GAAAGATGAAAGGAAGTCCCACAAATTTTATGTTTTGGGTTTCGACAGATTCGAACCGAATCAAGTACGAAAACGAGCCCAAAGTCGGAGCAAGCTCGCAGCTAGGTCCATTTCACAACTTAAGCCCAACTCGCAGAAGTACCTTGAAGCAGCCCAAGTTTTAAAGCAGCCCAACTCGAATTCAAGAGTTAAGAGTCCGAATTTCGAATGTAATCTCCAAGGATAGAGTCTTATCAGATCTAAAGTGTTGAATGTAATCCTAGAGAGATAAGAAGATTGAGATTAGATCATTAGATAAGAGATAGGATAGGATTAGTTCAAAGAAGATCAAAACTCCCTAAAGATAAGATGATCTCCTAGAAGGAGTTGGAAAATAGCCATCTCCTTTGGCTATATAAAGAGAGGGGCGAACCAGCTCTAGCATCACTCATCCTCAGATCCAAGAGATCATCAAGAAGACCAAAAAGCTCAAGAAGGCAGTTCGGCTATGGAGAAGAAGAGCATGGAGATTGCGCAGATCATGAGCAGCTAAACTTTTTTTCTGGTTCAAGGGGGGAGGTTCGATTGTGTCATTGTGAGGTTCTGTAGTTACTTTATTTTCTTGCTTTCTAATTCAAGTATTCATTAATTCTTGTGCATATTTTTATTGGACGTTGATGCTAATTAGTTTGACAAACTGAATTAATGTTGATTTTCCTACTGCTATCCATGATTTCGGTGATCCGTAATTCTCATGAATAATGGTACAAGTAGCAATTAGGTTGATATCTTTTTAGGTCAATTGTTCATGACAGCCTTTGACCAATATTTTAACATGGTTCAACCTAAAGGAATCGATGGAACAAGATTCAGTAATTGCAGCTATCTCAATTATTGTTATTTTGGTTTAACTGTTTTCACAATTCTTAATGCTATCACTGTTTAACATGGACGCTATCGTACCCAGTTGAGTGGTGATAAGTGTTGATCGAATGTTGGGTTTGGTCAACTGAATTAGGAAAACACAAGGTTTATTATGGCTATCCTAATAAATCTAAGGTTAAATGCTTGAATTGCAAGAATGTTGAAATGTACCTAGGATCGATGGCCAATCGATTCAACCCGAACCCTTGAACCAGAATTCGGTAAGACTGATTTTCTCTTGTTTAAGTTGCTATTTATTTTCTTTTCTTTTAATTTCAGTATTTAAATTCTCTCACTCAAGTACATTACCCATTCGGCTAAGAGATTATTCATTTGCTCCCTGTGGGATTCGACCTAGAACCACTTTTACTGCAAATATTTTATTGTGGGACTAGTAATAATTTTGAGGGCTTCGATAACCCTTCAGCGATCTCCAGGTTTGAACAATCCATTAAATCAAAACAAATAAAAAACAGTTCTAAATAAATTTTGGATTTAATAGAAATTAATTTCAAATCAATCGCCCTTAACAAGAAACAGTTTCTTGAAATAAATGAATCGAGAGAGGAATTCACATAGTTGACCACAAAATTCATGGTGTGAATTGAATGTATATAGGGGTATATATGAAAGAATGGTAGGATCCATCTTATGGACGCCAAAAAAATTGCGGAATGGGTGGGCGAATTTTAAAAATTTTCCTACCTTCTCCCAACTGGGAATCGTATTCCCTAAATTTAGAATACAATATTCAAAGATCCTACTTGAACCATAATCGAACCAGATCTGAACCAAAAGGAAAAGGGAGGATTATACATGATCCGGAGAAGCAATATCTCCCAAAGTTGGTGTTCACGCCCAAAGAGGACACCAAGATCCGCTCCTGCTAAAGATGACACAGCTGTAGGTGGAACGGAACCAGCAGAGTGCGTCCTACACACAGGATCCTTCTCAAGAACCCTCTGGAAACTCTAAGCACCAAATCTTTTACAGTCTTTTCTGCAAGACTGATGTCAAGAATTGATTTCTTGATTTCTTTCTTTTGCAAAGATCAAATCTTGCATGAAGGAATGGCGGTGGCTGGAGGAGAACTCCTGGGACGAAGATGGCTAAATTGCTTCTCTTCTCTCTGGAGTGTGTATGAGATCCTCTCTCAATTCGCATGAAGCTTTCTTGCTTACCACCCTAGGTTCGAAATCTGATGTTTTTTTTCTCTTTTTTTTTTTTCAGGGTTTCTCCTCTTTTCTTTTTGATTAAGAAACCTCCTAATTAGGAGTTATCCCAATCCAAATCAGTATTTGGATAGTGGATGATCTTAATCCTATCTGCAGATTAAGTTAGCTTACTCCTAATCTTATCAAAAGTTTACCAGATTCAAATCTTATTTGAATTTGGTCTCCCAGAGTGGATAAGGTTAAAGGCCCAATCCTTTTGCTAACATTAATCTCAGATCTTCCCCATAGATGGGTGATCATATCAACCCAGCTCAAAATGGGCTTTTGGCCCATTAAATGTTCAGTGCTTAACTAGTTTCCAATCTGCTGCCCAGTTGGGCTTCTTTGTATGGTGTGGGACCCAAGCATTGATCTACACACCAGCCACATGGGTTCGGCCCAGCCTTTATTACAAGGCCCAGCCGAATTCACTGAAAAAGCTCAGTGAACCCATGAGCCCATCACATGGACCCTATGGGTCCAACACTTACATTAAGTGGTCTCTGGGCCAAGCCATCTTATAAAAGCCCAGGGACTGTGGGCAGGTGCAAGATTATCCCATCAGGTATTATCCTAAATGGTTTTACACTTAACCTCTCAGCCCTTAATGATCAAGCACTACCTAAATGGTTTTACACTTAACCTCTCAGCCCTAAATGGTTTTACACTTAACCTCTCAGCCCTTAATGGTCCCTCGGCTGCAAGGAACAATGCCGCTCTCTCCACTCACATGGATCCTGGGAATTAAAACCATTTGCAAACACTTTGAAACCGTACATATATATATGTATATATATATCATATATAAATTTTGCAAAACAAAATTCCAACGATTGAAATCAACTGCCGGAAATTTGGTTTCCATCAGAGAGAGTGCATTCCCGATCATTACCTTTGTCCGACAAAGGGGCTAATCCTGTCACTATGATCACCCACTCAGATGAATTCTCAAACTGTCCCAACATGCCCAGGTTTTGACCACCGATAAGGATCTCACTGATTAGCATATCAAAGATAGCCCGATCCAACACCTGGTGAAGTATCATAATCGAGTCTAGGGGTTAAGTGTAACTTTCCAGTTTTACCCATCTATCTCCAAGGTCTAGGGCAATACTGGAAATCTGGTCCGGTTCAAGGATTCGAGTAATCCCATACTGCATGTGCCTTGGGTCTTACCGTGGTGGCCGAGACAGGCCATCCCAACACTTGGTGGCACACCAGTATCAGCCTTGGCAGGATAAATCTCCCCAGACTTATCCAATGGCTGTGAACATTTAAAACTAACACGAGTCTCTATAAGTGTCCAGTTTTAGGGTCTTACACAGAATTATACCAAACAACATGAATCAAACATGCACTTTTTTTATTTACACTAAAAGTGAAAAGTACATCAAATCGGATTGAAGCTAAGGGCATACAAAACTATCTAACAATATACACATGATTCATCTGAATATAATAGTTTTTCCTTGGACTTAATGTGCTTCTATCTTGAGAACTCTAGTCGAGAGATCGAGGGGTTACCTGATAGAAGTAGTTTTAGTATATCTCGAGAGAGAATATTAAATAAAACTAGAAAGACTTCAGCTTATGGGAATGACAAAATATTTTGGATAATCTCATCAATGAATATTCATTGGAATGGTTAGGTGGACCGAAAGCCCTAGCGAATTCAACCAATCGTTACATACTTCAGCATTGTTACTTTTGCTCTTGTTTTCCTATTTCTGTTTTTTCATTAGTTCTTATTCTCAAATTTGAAATTCGATTGTCCAAATAATTAGGGAAGGTTGTAGTTCTAATACTTATTTTGTTAAATCCTCGTGGGAACGATATTTTTATACTACTTGATAACTAGTGCACTTGCTAGGGTTATAATCATAGCTATCAATTATCATGGTTAGGCTTTCCACAACCCTAGCTATAAATTAATCAGTTCATGATAAAGGAAATAAAACAAACAAGAGGAAAGAAAGAACTCATGATTTCGCCCTAGGAGCTGAGATCTTCTCTTCTTTTTGCCGCCACCTACTTCTTGAAGCTTTCTTCCTTTGCTGATCTCCTTCTTGAAGTTTTCTTGATAATCTTCTTGATTACTTCAGAGAGAACTTCAGTAATTGATTGATTGAGTGATGCCCAAGCTGGTCCCCCCCCCTTTATATAACTTTAGGAGGAGGGGCTCTCTCCAACTCCTCTTAGGAGATTATCCTCAAAAATAGAAAGTCCTAATTAGATCTAATTCTATCCTATCCAATCTTGTAATCTCAATCTTTTATCTTTCTAGAATTATAATTGAAATTTAAATCTGATAGGGCTCTTTATTTTCGAATTCGTATTGGGCTTCTTTAATAATTTGGGCTGCTACAAGGCATTTCTGCGAATTGGGCTTCAGTTGTGAGTTGGGCTTTACTACGGATCCGCTTCGATTTGGACCTGATTTTGACTTCGGTGCAGGCCGAATCTGTCAAACCCAAAAGATGAAAGTTGTAGATCTCGCTCTTATCTTTGCAGTGCATCTTGAATCAGCCCAATCGGAGCTCGGATATGAGAGTTAGGCCCAGATTACTGAACGGTGCCGAAACTGTGAAAAATCATCCGATTAGCCTTGTTTTCCTTCTTGCGACTTCTTTCCTTGCCCTGAATCAAAATACTAGAGTAATGAGTCCAATTTAATGTAAATTAAGAGTAGAATGACTGAATATTTCATCACCTTTACCGATGATTTCTCACGATATGGTTACGTGTACCTAATGAGACATAAATTTGAATCCTTTGAAAAGTTCAAAGAGTTCAGACAAGAGGTCGAGAAATAGTTAGGGAGAGAAATTAAGGCCTTTTGATCAAATCGAGGTGGCGAGTATCACTCTGATGAATTTAGGGACTACTTGAACCTGCAACACCCCAGCTTAATGGTGTTTCAGAGAGGAAGAATAGAACATTGTTAGACATGGTCCGGTCACTTCTCACACGCTCGGAATTACCCACATCCTTTTGGGGATATGCGTTAGAGACTGCAATTTACGTGCTGAATCGGGTTCCAACCAAATCAGTTCCGAAAACTCCATACGAACTATGGACCGGAAATAAACCAAGTGTCAGACACTTGAAGATTTGGGGTTGTCTTGCGCACGTTAAGAGAATGAGTGCAGACAAGTTGGAATCCAAGACCAGTCATTGCCTATTTGTAAGCTACCCAAAGGATTCAGTGGGTTATCTTTTCTATGACCCAAGTGAGCAGAAAGTGTTCTGCAATCGGAATGCCTAGTTCTTAGAAACTGATTACATCTTGGACACCCATCGTCAGGAAATAGTTCTTGATGAGGAGAGCTCAGGAGCAGTGGGAGATGTCTCGCAAGTTCCAGGTAGTGACCAACCTAGAAGATCCACCCGGGTATCCAGGCCACCAGTCCGTTATGGTTATGACCAGGAGAGTTACCTGGTGGAAGCCTTGACTAGTGAGGAGGATCCCATGACTTATGCGGAAGCTATGTTGGACATAGATTCCCAGAAGTGGGTGGAGACCATGAGAGCCAAGATGGACTCGATGGAAGCCAATGAAGTCTGGTCTCTAGTAGATCCGCCCTCCGAGGTAAAATAAATTGGTTGCAAATAGATTTATAAGAGGAAGAAGGGCCCCGATGGCAAGATTGAGACATACAAATCTCGTTTGGTGGCAAAAGGGTATACTCAGAAAGAAGGCATCGACTATGAGGAAACCTTTTCGCTTGTGACCATGCTTAAATCCATTAGGATCCTGTTAGCTGTAGCAGCATACCATGACTACGAGATTAGGCAAATGGGTGTCAAAACCGCGTTCCTGAATGGAGATCTTAGTGAAGATATCTACATGCAGCAGCCGCAAGGCTTCACTGCTGCTGGTCAGGAACACATGGTATGTAAACTTAATAGATCCATATATGGACTTAAGCAAGCTTTTAGGAGTTGGAACATCCGTTTTGACTCTATCGTCAAATCGTTTGACTTTGAGCAGAATCTGGATGAGCCCTGTGTTTACAGGAAGTCCAGTGGGGATAAGGTCACCTTTTTGGTGTTATATGTGGACGATATCCTACTCATTAGGAATGATGTAGGAATGTTGACCTTGGTCAAGGTATGGCTTTCGTAGCAATTCTCCATGAAGGATCTTGGAGAAGCTTCCTATATACTGGGTCTTCGACTCTATAGAGATAGGTCGAAGTGGATAATTGGATTATCCCAGGCTACTTACATTGACAAAATTGTCAAAATGTACAGCATGGAGAACTCCAAGAAAGGAAATGTTCCTTTTAGGCACGGAGTCACTCTCTCCAAGAAGATGTCTCCCAAGACTTCTGAGGAGATTGAGGGCATGAAAGACATTCCCTATGCCTCAGCCATAGGGAGCATCATGTATGCTATGCTGTGCACTCGCCCTGGCATTGCATAGGCGGTGAGTGTCGTAAGCAGGTTCCAGGCCAACCCAGGGCAGGAGCATTGGACTACTATGAAGAACATACTCAAATACCTTCGAAGGACAAAAGAGTTTTGTTTGGTATTCGATGGTAATTCACTACAAATTCTAGGGTATTCTGATGCCGATTCCCAGTCGGATCCAGATGATAGAAATTCTACATCTGGGTATGTTTTCACGATAGGATCGTATGTTGTTTGCTGGAAAAGTAGCAAACAGGGGTCCACGGCAGACTCCACAATTGAAGCCGAGTACATTGCCGCAAGTGAAGCTACCAAGGAAGCCGTGTGGATGTAGAAGTTCGTTCACGAATTAGGAGTGGTTCCATCCAGCACATCACCCATCCCATTGTTGTGTGACAACAATGGAGCGATCGCCCAGGCTAAGGAGCCTCTGGCCCACTCAAAGTCAAAGAACATCGAGAGGAAGTACCATGTACTGTGGAAGATCATTGGTAGAGGGGACATCCTGATTCAGAAAGTAGCATCAACGGATAATGTGGCAGACCCATTAACTAAGCCCCTCACACAGAAGGTGTTTGACAAACACATGGAAAGTATGGGACTCCGGCTTGTACCACATTGGACCTAAGTGCAAGTGGGAATTGTTGGACAGTTTTTGTATGCCCTTAGCTTTAATCAGTTTTGATGTACTTTTGATATTTAATGTAAATAAATAAAGTACATGTTTGATTCATGTTGTGTGGTATGCTTCTGTGTAAGATCCTAAAACTGGACACTTAATGAGACTTGTGTTGGTTTTAAATGTTCACAGCCGTTGGATAAGTCTTGGGAGATTTATCCTACCAAGGCTGACACTGGTGTGCTACCAAGTGTTGGGGTGGCTTGTCTCAGCCACCAGGGTGAGACCCAAGGCACACGCAGTGTAGGATTACTTGAACCCTTGAACCGGACCAGATTTCTAGTATTGCCCTAGACTTTGGAGATTGATGAGCAAAACTGGAAAGTTACACCTGACCCCTAGACCCGATTATGGTACTGCACTAGGTGTCGGATCGGGCTATCTTTGATATGCCAATCAGTGAGATCCTTAGAGGGGGTCAAAACCTGGGTATGTTGGGACAGTCTGAGAATTCATCTGAGTGGGTGATCATAGTGACGGGATCAGCCCCTTTGTCGGACAAAGGTAATGATCGGGGATGCACTCTCTCTGATGGAAACCAAACTGCCGGCAGTTGATTTCAATCATTGGAATTTTGTTTTTGCAAAATTTATATATATGATATATACTTATGTATGGTTTCAAAATGTTTGCAAATGGTTTTAATTCCTGGGATCCATGTGAGTAGACAATGCAGCACTATTCCTTGCAGCCAAGGGAGAGGTCCTCTCTTGTCGGGAAGTGCTTGATAATTATGGGCTGAGAGGTTGAGTGCAAGGCCATTTAGGATAATACCTGATGGGCTAATTTTGCATCTGCCCACAGTCCCTGGGTTTTTATAAGATGGCTTGGCCCAGGGACAACTTAGTGTAAGTGTTGGGCCCATGGGGTCTATGTGATGGGCTCAAGGGGTTCGGTGGGCTATCTAGTGAATTCGGCTAGGCCTTGTAACAGAGGTTGGGCCGAACACATGTGGGTGGTGTGTAGATCAATGCTTGGGTCCCACGCCATACAAAGAAGCACAACTGGGCAGCAGGTTGGAAGACAATTGAGCACTTAATACATATTGGTCATAAAGCCTATTTCGATCTAGGCTGATTTGATCAGTCACTTCACGGGGCGGATCTGTGATTAGGTTAAGCCCAAAAGCTGATATAATCTGCAGATAAGATTAAGAAGAGTCCTAATCCAAATATAGATTTGGATAAGGGCAACTCCTGATATGATTAGGAGGTTTTCTTAATCATTAAGAAAGAGGAGAAAAACCCTAATTCGAATTACTTGAATTCGAACCCTAGGAGTTTTCAGTAGACAACTCTGTATTCTTGAGATAGGATCTCAGATAACCCTAGAGAAGAAAATAGCAGTTCGCCATCTTCTTCTCTAGCTTTCTCCTCCAGCAGTCGCCGCCACCCTTTTCTGCCAGTTCGGGTTCTTAGTTAGAGAAGATCAAGAAAGGTTTTTGATTGTTCGTGTGGTGCTTACAGTCTTCCATCGAGTTCTTCAGAAGAGCCCGGTTCGTGAGACGAGCACTGCTGGTTCGGCTCCATCTTCACTGTGTCATCTTCAGTGGGAGTTGATCTTGGGATCTTCTTTGGGCGTGAACACCAACTTTGGGAGACACTGCTTCTCTGGATTAGGTATAATTCCTCCCTTGTCTTTTGGTTCAAATCTGGTTTGGTTTGGTTTAAGTAGGATCCTTGAATTTTGATTTTAAAATCAGGGAATAAGATTCCCAGATGGAAGGAAGGTTGGAAATTTTTGAAATTTGCCCACCCATTCCGCAACAGTTTTGGCATCCATACAATGGATCCTACCATTCCTTTCAGAGGTCAGTGGAGGGCCAAATCTGCCCTCATCAATTGCCCCCTCTCCCGCTCGAGCTTAGGTCAGCTCAGCGAAGGGAGTAGCTTGTTGTAGGTCCTTTGGCCTGAATTGACTAGTTTGTTGAGCTCATAAGTATCAGGCCAGGTCATCTGGTCAGTGGTTTCAGGTTGCCGGTCAGCGGAATTAGGTCGCCTGGTCGGTGGAACGACCTTCTATAGAGTAGGGTGAAGGACATTCTATAGAGTAGGGTGAAAGACCTTCTGTAGAGCAGCTTACCCACTATCACAAAGCGAGCTGATTGTCATTCTATCCACTGAGTTGTGTTTCTTTCATTCAAGATTGTGTAGTGTTTTAGGTGGTTGAAGATCGGGTCTATCCAACTTGACTCTATAGTACATTAAATATCTTCTGTGTAGCTGCTCGCATACTATCACTTAGCGAGCTGCTTGTCGTATGGCCAAGCTGGTAGAGATGAGTTGTATGGCCAAGCTGGTATCTATGTGACTGAGCTGAGTGCGAGCTATAAAAAGAAAGGAGGTGAGGGTGCCCAGGTAGTTTTTACACGGGGAGGGCACTCCAATGCTTAAGTCAATGAGTGTGTAGGAGTAATCTCTGAGAACATAAGGGAGCTTTGAGGGTATTAGTGTGCATACCTTTGTGGAGCTTTTTCCTTATTTTCAGGTGCATAAAGGTGTTAGTTGAGAGATTTTCACAGGAGTTACGATTCGTTCGCGTAGAACCTAGTGTGCGACATAGTGAATCATTCTAATGGTCACGCTATCGGCGCATTTGGTAGCGAGTAGTTGCGGACTGTTAGCGAGCTCTTCCTCGTAGGTCGCCTTTGGTCCTCTTAGCTAGGCCAACCACTAAGACAGCTCGTCGTAATCTTACAAGTCTTCTAGCTCGGCCTTTCTGAGTTGTATTGGGAATTGCAGGGGGTGGTTAGCGAGCTCTCCTTAGCAGGTCACCTTAAGTCCATACAACTCGACCAATTCCTATGATAGCTCATCATAATCCTACGGGGTTTGCTAGTTTGGTCTCGCTGAGGTAGTGGTCGGCCTCGTGAGATGCTCCGAGCTAATTTTAAGAAGCTAGCTTGCTGACTGGGCGCCAAGGTGTAATTTGGATGCCATGTGTCTCCGAAAGTAGGTCTCCAGGTCTCCAGCAGGTCTCTATAGGTAGGTCTTTGGTCTCCATCAAGTCTCTTGAGGTAAGTCTTCAGGTCTCAATCATTTTGGCTAAGGTCGATAATTACCTACGTGGTGTTAGGTGTCATCCAACTATTTTTGAGATGCCACATATCATGATGTTAGTGGAGGGCCAAATCTGCCCTCATCAATTGCCCCCTCTCCCGAGCTTAGTTCAGCTCAGTGAAGGGTGTAGCTTGTTGTAGGTCCTTTGGCCCGAAGTGACTAGTTTGTTGAGCTCATAAGTATCGGCCTAGGTCATCTGGTCAGTGGTTTCAGGTTGTAGGTCAGCAGAATTAGGTCGCTAGGTCGGTGGAAGGACCTTCTGTAGAGTAGGGTGAAGGACCTTCTATAGAGTAGGGTGAAAGACCTTCTGTAGAGCAGCTCGCCCACTATCACATAACGAGTCGATTGTCATTCTATCCGCTGAGTTGTGTTTCTTTCTTTCGACATTGTGCTGTGTTTTAGGTGGTTGAAGATCGGGTCTATCCAACTTGACTCTGTAGTACATTAAATATCTTCTGTGTAGCTGCTCACCTACTATCACGTAGCGAGCTGCTTGTCATTCTATGAGTCGATGTACATTTCGTTTCTTTTGTTGAGTCAATTGTGCTCGCAAGTCTACAAAGGGCATCAGCCTCTGTATTTTCTGATCTTGGAATTTGTTGGAGATACCAAGGGTCGAAATTGGAGAGGTGTTCTCTCACCTTGGTCAAATAGGCAGCCATGGAGGGTAGTCGCACTTTGTATTCCCCATTCACCTGATTTATGACGAGCCGTGAGTCACTGCACACGACAAGGTGTTTAGCTCCCATTTCCTTTGTGAGTGCCAAGCCGACCAATAGGTACCTCATATTGAGCCTTGTTATTTGAAGCTCAGAATTGAAACTGGAGCGCATATTCCAGCTTCATGTCGCTGGGTCCGTAGAGCATCAACTCAGCTCTGCTCCCGCTCTGGTTGGATGAGCCATCCACATGAAGTATCCAGGGCTCCTTGTCCCAGCTTGCTATCTCGCGAGCTGGGAGTGCTGCCAAACTAATTGAAGCTTCTACTTCCAGATGTAATATCCAAGGCTCCTCGTCCCAGCTTGAAGGTATGGTTGGCAATGAAATCTGCCAAGACCAATGCTTTTATTGGTCATTTTGTCAGCCTAGTGAGCCGTCAAGTTTCTGAAGGACTTTCTTCAGAGGTCTATCGATCAAAATTAAAATGGTGTGGGCTTGGAAATATGGTCTTATCTTTCGGGACCTTGCTGATGTAGTAGATAAGTCACTATTTCTTATCTACTTCTCCTACTAGGACCGAGCTAACACCACATCACCTACTGAGAGGTAGAGTTCAAGCTCATCAAAGGTGAGCTACTATATAGAGGTGGTGTGGCTTGTCGTTGAGTCGATCCCCGAGGTGGCGACCTGGTTTTTCTTAGTGGTGAGCAGTTGTGCCTGCTCCGAGGTGACCTGCTTTTTCTTCGTAGCGAGTTGTTGTGCCTACTTTGAGGCAACCTACTTCTTCTAGGAGATTTTCTTCTCTTTTTTTTCTCACTGTTGCTTGTCCCTTCCTTGTTGTGTGATTTAGCTCATAACGCTTCCCTGGCCAGAGCGGGCTGGCTTCTTTTTTTTTAGCAAGATGAGTACGCCTTCCACACTTTTTCTTGGTCCCTACGGATCAGCTAGCAAACTCAATCCTGAGAGGAGCCGTAGCTTGGCTCTCCATCGGTAGTTGTTTGTTTCTGAGGGCCACGTTGTGAATGGGAGGCTGGTTGTTCAGGTTGTTCTACTATTGATTATTCTGTTGCTGTTGGTCATTCTACTACTGGTTGTTTTCCCATGCCTACATCTGATTGTCAGAGGGGGAGGTTCTCAAGGCTCATCATGGACGTTCTTGCCCCCCACTGATTGATTCTTCATTCTTGATGTTAGTGTTGCTCAAAAATATCATCCAATTAATAGAAATGAAAATTAGAAGGTGAAAACTCAACTTTCTACAAGGTGAGAAATTAGCATTTTGTAACGGTTTCCCACAGTCGATGCCAATTGATGATGCACAATCTAGACGCTCCCTCTAGTCTTGTGATTTGGCTCAAATAGAGGTCCAACCTGGTAGAGATGAGTTGTATGGCCAAGCTGGTATCTATGTGACCGAGCTGAGTGCGAGCTGTGAAAAGAAAGGAGGTGAGGGTGCCCAGGTAGTTTTTACATGGGGAGGGTGAAGGGATGAGAGATCCATCCCATGGACGCCCAAAGATTCCGGAATAAGGGGGCGAATTTCAAAAATTTCTCTCCCTTCATCTGGGAATCGCATTCCCTATTTAGAAAATCATATTTTCAAGGATCATTCTTGAACCATAAACTGAACCAGATCTGAACCAAAAAGAGTAGGAGAGGATTATACCTGATACGGAGAAATAATATCTCCCAATGGAGGTGATCACGCCCAAGGAAGGATCCAAAATCTGCCCCCACTGAAGATGGCGCAGTGTAGGATGGAGCAGAATCAGCAATGTTCTTCTCCAAGAACTCTGTCCTTCTCAAGAAATAGCAAGATGGCACGTGAGCACAGCTTCCTATCAATTCTTCCTCCAAGAACTGATGTCAAGATCAAATCTGGACTTCTCCCACTGGTGAAGATCGAACTAGCAAAACAGGGCGGCAAAAACAGGGAGGCGGCAAGAAAGAATTCGCAGGGTGCAGAATTCTCTCTTCTTGTGATTTCAGCACTGAAGAAAATCTGATTGTGTGTCTCCTAAAGGCTGCCGCCCCCTCCTTCTTTTGTCAACCTAAAAGATCAGCTCCTAATCCAATTAGGAGCTGCTTATCCAAATCAAATTTGGATAAGACCCTTTATAGGTGATAGGGATAAACCCTTATCCTATATGCAAATTAGATTAGCTTTCTCCTAATCTCATTAGGAGGTTTCTAGATCTGAATCACAATCAGATCTGGACTCTATGAGTGGATAGGGTCAAGACCCTATCCTATCTACTAATCCATCTTAGAATTTGCCCCATTATTAACCAATAAAATAGCCTAGTTCAAAATGGGCTTTAGGCCCATTAAGCTTATGTGCTCACTTAACCTTCCTAACTGCTGCCCAGTTGGGCTTCCTTGTATGGCGTGGGACCCAAGCATTGATCTACACATCAGCCATATGGGTTCGGCCCAGCCTTTGTTACAAGGCCTGGCCGAATACACTGTTATGGACAGTGCACCCCCTGAAACCCATCAAATGGGATCTATGGGCCCAACACTTACCCTAAGTGGTCCCTGGGCCAAGCCACAATGTAACACCCAGGGACTATGGGCAGATGCAAGATTAGCCCATCAGGTATTATCCTCAATGGTCTTACACTTAATCTCTCACCCATAATGATCATACACTGCCTAACAAGAGAGGACCTCTCCCTCGGCTGCAAGGAACAGTGTTGCACTCTCTACTTATGAATCCCGGGAATTAAAACCTTCTTGGAAACATTTTAGAAACCATAATATATATACTTTTATATCTCATATAAAATATACTTTGCAAAACAAATCTCAACGGTTGAAATCGGCTGCCGGCAGTCTTGGTTTCCATCTGTAAGAGTGCATCCCCGATCATTACCTTTGTCCGACAAAGGGGCTGATCCTGTCACTATGATCACCCACTCAGATGAATTCTCAGACTATCCCAACATACCCACGTTTTGACCCCCGCTAAGGATCTCACGGAATGGTACATCAAAGACAGCCCAATCCGACACCTAGTGCAGTATCATAATCGAGTCTAGGGGTCGGGTTTAACTTTCCAGTTTTGCCCATCAATCTCCAAGGTCCAGGGCAATACTGGAAATCTGGTCAAGTTCAAAGATTCAATTAATCCTACACTGTATGTGCCTAGGTCTCACCCTGGCAGCAGAGACAGGCCACCCCAACCGACTTGGTGGCACCATAGTGTCAACCTTGTCAGGATAGGTCTCCCCAGACCGATCCACTGGCTGTGAACATTCTAAACTAACACGAGTCTCATTAAGTGTCCAGTTTAAGGGTATTACACAGAAACATACCAAGGGAACATGAATCAAATATTTACTTTTATTCATTTACAATAAACTCATAAAGTACATCATTCTGATTGAAGCTAAGGGCATACAAAACTGTCTAACAGCTCCCACTTGCACTTAGGTACAATCAGGTACTAGCCGGAGTTCCATGCCTTCCACGTGTTTCTCAAACACTTTCTGTGATAGTGGCTTCGTCAATGGGTCTGCTACATTTTTCGCTAACGCTACCTTCTGAATCAGGACGTCCCCTCTACCAACAATCTCCCACAGTACGTGGTACTTCCTCTCGATGTGCTTTGACTTCGAGTGGGTCGTGGCTCCTTAGCCTGAGCAATGGCTCCATTGTTGTCACACAACAATGGGATGGGTGATGTGCTGAACGGAACTACTCCCAACTCGTGAACGAATTTCTTCATCCAGACGGATTCTTTGGCAGCCTCACTTGCGGCAATGTACTCGGCCTCGGTCGTGGAGTCTACAGTGGACCCCTGTTTGTTGCTTTTCCAGCAAACAGCACACGATCCTATCGTGAAAACATATCCAGATGTAGACTTTCTATCATCTAGGTCTGATTGGAAATCGGCATCTGTATACCCTTGGATCTATAGTGAGCTATCGTCGAATACTAGACAAAACTCTTTTGTCTTTCGAAGGTACTTAAGTATGTTTTTCATAGTAGTCCAATGCTCCTGCCCTGGGATGGCCTAAAATCTGCTTACTACACTCACAGCCCGAGCTATGTCAGGACGAGTGCACAGCATGGCATATGATGCTCCCTACGGCAGAGGCATAGGGAACGTCGTTCATGCCATCAATCTCCTCAGAAGTCTTGGGAGACATCTTCTTGGAGAGAGTGACTCCGTGCCTAAAAGGAACATTTCCTTTCTTGGAGTTTTCCATGTTGTATCTCTTGACTATTTTGATAATGTAAGCAGATTAGGATAATCCTATTATCCGCTTCGATCTATCTCTATAGAGTCGAAGACCCAGTATATAGGAGGCTTCTCCAAGATCTTGAAGGGATGATAGATCCATTCCATGGATGCCCAAAGATTGCAGAATAAGGGGGCGAATTTCAAAAATTTCTCTCCCTTCAACTAGGAATCAAATTCCCTATTTAGAAAATCATATTTTCAAGGATCATTCTTGAACCATAAACTGAACCAGATCTGAACTAAAAAGAGTAGGAGAGGATTATACCTGATATGGAGAAACAGTATCTCCCAATGGAGGTGTTCATGCCCAAGGAAGGATCCAAAATTTGCTCCCACTGAAGATGGCACAGTGCAGTATGGAGCAGAATCAGCAATGTTCTTCTCCAAGAACTCTGTCCTTCTCAAGAAACAGCAAGATGGCACGTGAGCACAGCTTCCTATCAATTATTCCTCCAAGAACTGATGTCAAGATCAAATCTGGACTTCTCCCACTGGTGAAGATCGAACTAGCAAAACAGGGCGGCAAAAACAGGGAGGCGGCAAGAAAGAATTCGCAGGGTGCAGAATTCTCTCTTCTTGTGATTTCAGCACTGAAGAAAATCTGATTGTGTGTCTCCTAAAGGCTGCCGCCCCCTCCTTCTTTTGTCAACCTAAAAGATCAGCTCCTAATCCAATTAGGAGCTGCTTATCCAAATCAAATTTGGATAAGACCCTTTTTAGGTGATAGGGATAAACCCTTATCCTATATGCAGATTAGATTAGCTTTCTCCTAATCTCATTAGGAGGTTTCTAGATCTGAATCACAATCAGATCTGGACTCTATGAGTGGATAGGGTCAAGACCCTATCCTATCTACTAATCCATCTTAGAATTTGCCCCATTATTAACTAATAAAATAGCCTAGTTCAAAATGGGCTTTAGGCCCATTAAGCTTATGTGCTCACTTAACCTTCCTAACTGCTGCCCAGTTGGATGTCCTTGTATGGCGTGGGACCCAAGCATTGATCTACACATCAGCCATATGGGTTCGGCCCAGCCTTTGTTACAAGGCCTGGCCGAATACACTGTTATGGACAGTGCACCCCCTGAAACCCATCAAATGGGATCTATGGGCCCAACACTTACCCTAAGTGGTCCCTAGGCCAAGCCACCATGTAACACCCAGGGACTATGGGCAGATGCAAGATTAGCCCATCAGGTATTATCCTCAATGGTCTTACACTTAATCTCTCACCCATAATGATCATACACTGCCTAACAAGAGAGGACCTCTCCCTCAGCTGCAAGGAACAGTGTTGCACTCTCTACTTATGGATCCCGGGAATTAAAACCTTCTTGGAAACATTTTAGAAACCATAATATATATACTTTTATATCTCATATAAAATATACTTTGCAAAACAAATCTCAACGGTTGAAATCGGCTGCCGGCAGTCTTGGTTTCCATCTGTAAGAGTGCATCCCCGATCATTACCTTTGTCCGACAAAGGGGCTGATCCTGTCACTATGATCACCCACTCAGATGAATTCTCAAACTATCCCAACATACCCAGGTTTTGACCCCCGCTAAGGATCTCACTGAATGGTACATCAAAGACAGCCCAATCCGACACCTAGTGCAGTATCATAATCGAGTCTAGGGGTCGGGTTTAACTTTCCAGTTTTGCCCATCAATCTCCAAGGTCCAGGGCAATACTGAAAATCTGGTCAAGTTCAAAGATTCAATTAATCCTACACTGTATGTGCCTAGGTTTCACCCTGGCAGCAGAGACAGGCCACCCCAACCGACTTGGTGGCACCATAGTGTCAACCTTGTCAAGATAGGTCTCCCCAGACCGATCCACTGGCTGTGAACATTCTAAACTAACACGAGTCTCATTAAGTGTCCAGTTTAAGGGTATTACACAGAAACATACCAAGGGAACATGAATCAAATATGCACTTTTATTCATTTAAAATAAACTCATAAAGTACATCATTCTGGTTGAAGCTAAGGGCATACAAAACTGTCTAACAGCTCCCACTTGCACTTAGGTCCAATCAGGTACTAGCCGGAGTCCCATGCCTTCCACGTGTTTCTCAAACACTTTCTGTGATAGTGGCTTCGTCAATGGGTCTGCTACATTTTCCGCTGACGCTACCTTCTGAATCAGGACGTCCCCTCTACCAACAATCTCCCGCAGTACGTGGTACTTCCTCTCGATGTGCTTCGACTTCGAGTGCGCTCGTGGCTCCTTAGCCTGAGCAATGGCTCCATTGTTGTCACACAACAATTGGATGGGTGATTTGGTGGACGTAACTACTCCCAACTCGTGAATGAATTTCTTCATCCTGACGGCTTCTTTGGCAGCCTCACTTGCGGCAATGTACTCGGCCTCGGTCGTGGAGTCAGTTGACCCCTGTTTGTTGATTTTCTAGCAAACAACACACGATCCTATCATGAAAACATATCCAGATGTAGACTTTCTATCATCTGGGTCCGACTGGAAATCGGCATCTGTATACCTTTGGATTTGTAGTGAGCTACCGTCGAATACTAGACAAAACTCTTTTGTCCTTCGAAAGTACTTAAGTATGTTTTTCACAGTAGTCCAATGCTCCTGCCCTAGGTTGGCCTGAAATCTGCTTACTACACTAACTGCCTGAGATATGTCAGGACGAGTGCACAGCATGGTATACATGATGCTCCCTACGGCAGAGGCATAGGGAACGTCGTTCATGCCATCAATCTCCTCAGAAGTCTTGGGAGACATCTTCTTGGAGAGAGTGACTCCGTGCCTAAAAGGAACATTTCCTTTCTTGGAGTTTCCCATGCTGTATCTCTTGACTATTTTGTCAATGTAAGCAGATTGGGATAATCCTATTATCCGCTTCGATCTATCTCTATAGAGTCGAAGACTTAGTATATAGGAAGCTTCTCCAAGATCTTTCATGGAGAATTGCTATGATAGCCATACTTTCACCATAGTTAAAATTCCTACATCATTCCCAATGAGTAGAATGTCATCTACATACAGAACCAAGAAGGTAACTTTATCTCCACTGTACTTCCTGTAGACACAGGGTTCATCCGGATTCTACTCAAAGTCAAACGATTTGACAGTAGAGTCAAAACGGATGTTCCAACTTCTAGAAGTTTGCTTAAGTCCATAAATGGATCTGTTAAGTTTACATACCATGTTTTCCTGACCTGCAGCAATGAAGCCTTGTGGCTGCTGCATATAGATATCTTCAGTAAGATCTCTAATCAGGAATGCTGTTTTGACATCCATCTGCCAAATCTCATAATCATGGTATGCTACTACAACTAGTAGGATCCTAATGGATTTAAGCATGGCCACAGGCGAAAAGGTTTCCTCATAATCGATGCCCTCTTTCTGAGTGTATCCTTTCGCCACCAGACGAGCTTTGAAGGTCTCAACCCTACCATCGGGGCCCTTCTTCCTCTTGTAAATCCATTTGCAACCGATTGCTTTTACCCCAGAGGGCGGATCTACTAGAGTCCAGACTCCATTGGTCTCCATTGAGTCCATCTCTGCCCTCATGGCCTCCATCCACTTCTGGTAATCTATGTCCAACATAGCTTCCGCGTAAGTCACGGGATCCTCCTCACTAGTCAAGGTTTCCACCAGGTAACTATCCTTGTCATAACCATAACGGACTGGTGGCCTGGATACCCGAGTGGATCTTCTAGGTTGGTCACTACTTGGAACTTGTGGGACATCTCCCATTGCTCTTGAGCTCTCCTCATCAAGAACAATTTTCTAACGATGGGTGTCCAGGATGTAATCGGTTTCCAAAAATTGCACATTTCGACTGCAGAACACTTTCTGCTCATTTGGGTCATAGAATAGATAACCTACAGAGCCTTTTGGGTAGCCTACAAATAGGCAACGCCTGGTCTAGGATTCCAACTTGTCTGCACTCGTTCTTTTAACGTGTGCTGGACAACCCCAAATCTTCAAGTGTTTGACACTTGGTTTATTTCCGGTCCAAAGTTCATATGGAGTATTCAGAACCGATTTGGTTGGAACCCGATTCAGCACGTAAATCGCAGTCTCTAATGCGTAACCCCAAAAAGATGTGGGTAACTCTGAGTGTATGAGAAGTGACCGGACCATATCCAATAAGGTCCTATTCCTCCTCTCTGAAACACCGTTAAGTTGTGGTGTAGTAGGAGGAGCTAATTGTGATACTATCCCATTGTCCTTTAAGTAGTCCCTGAATTCATCAGAGAGATACTCGCCACCTCGATCTAATCGAAGGGCTTTAATTTCTCTCCCTAACTGTTTCTCAACCTCTTGTCTAAACTCTTTGAATTTTTCAAAGGATTCAGACTTATGTCTCATTAGGTACACGTAATCATATCGTGAAAAATCATCTGTGAAGGTGATGAAATACACGTGTTGATTCCGTGTCCGAACACTCAGGGGACCACATACATCAGTATGTATTAGGTCAAGAGTGCCTGTACATCTTTCAGGCTTACCGTTAAATGGTCGTTTCGTCATCTTGCCTTGTAGGCAAGGGTCATAGGTGGGAAGATCTTCTACAGTTAGAAAATCCAAAGGACCATCCTTTACCAACCTTGTGATTCGGTCAACACCGATGTGGCCAAGTCGGTAATGCCACAGACACGTGGGATTAACTGTATCATGGGCTTTCTTCTTGGGAATTTCAGCCGATGTAGTTTCAATTATGTTAGTTTCTAGAGAAGGATGTAGAACATAGAGAACGTTCTCCAGTTCCCCGTATGCGATGAATCTGTTATTTCTTTTAATAGTAATCATATTACTAAAGAAGATAGAATAACCATCTGCACACAGTTTTGAGATAGAAATCAAATTTCTCCTTAAATTTTGTACATAAAGGCAATCTCTCAGTACAATAGTTCCTTCTCTAAAAAGTAACTCCATGGTTCCTATGGCCGCGGCTGCAACAGTTGCAGTAGTCCCCAAGTAGGGTGTGACTTCTCCTTCACTCAGCCTTCTGCTTACCTTGAACCCCTGCAGTGAGTTACATGCATGAGTTGAAGCCCCGGAGTCAATACACCAGGACACAGAAGCTACCAATAAATTGGTTTCTATAACACAAGTTTCGAAATTACCTTTCTTGGATTCCAAGTAGGCAGGACAGTTCCTTTTCCAGTGGCCGGTCTTCTTGCAAAAATGACAGGCACCTGATGCCTTGTCCTTCCTCTGTTTCTTGGGTTTGGCAGCTTTCTTCGGGGGCTTTCTCTTTGCCTTCCTTTTCTTGCCCGATTTGCCAGTTTCAACAAGCAAGGCAATGGGCTCATCCTGCTCTTCGTACATTGTCTTCAGACTGTCCAGTATGTCCTTAGCTAGTTCGATCTGATCAAACTGCCTCTGAATAAGATCGTCTAAAGAGGCAATGATATAGAAGCGGGCAAGGGAGTTTTTCTCCTACCATTCTTGGTATTCTCTTCTCCGGGCCTCGGAAGCCCTATCTCCCGGATGATCCGGGGCAGGATTCTTGCCTACCTTATCCAACTTTTCAGTGGTTAAGACCAACATAAGGTTCCTGTACCAGTCGGCATAGTTTGGGCCCTTTCAACTTGTTGTCATCAAGCAATTTTTCAAATGATTCGTTTGCCATTTTCTGATAAAAGAGCAAACATCAGTCCACAACCTAATTTGATTCATGTTCATTTCATAGATATGGATTTTAATCTATGTTTCATTTCCATTTATTCATCTCTGAGATTTCCCTCCTTTCTCAGTAACGGAGACTACGGGTCGTCTCTGGAAATGTGGGAAATCACATAGGGTGCATGGAGCCAACTGTTTCAGCTGCATAACCCCACAACCTTTCTGTGAAGGATCATATCCACTCATCATATGAGTTTTCCCTTTGACCTCTGTCAGACAAGGTTCAAAGCCGTTTTCAGGTAAACCTTTCTGTCCAGTGAGTGCTTACCCATCATATTCGTGAACGCCAAGGTACTGTGAGAGAGTTCCCATTTTTTGGTGAAGCCCCTCCCACATCGGTCTATGACTCCCCTATCATCTTATGAAACACTTAGACAAGTCCAACAGCAAATGGATAGCTCATTTTCTGGTGCATTTCCTCATTACTGAAGGACCCATCCTCATGCTAATGATGGAAGGCCTTTAGAGAGTTCATCATATGAATCTCCCTATCATATGCACTCATATTAGCTGGAGGGAACAGTTAATTATGCCCTAGTTCTTATTTTAGGTCAAACCAAAGTGGCTCCCACTGACTTTCATGAAGCCAGATTTCGGTGGGCCTAAATCAGCTAGGGTTCCGCACATAACCTCTTGATGAGGTGTGGGGACCACCACTCAGGGAGGTCATCCAATGACCAAAAGGGACACCATGGCAATTATGTGCATTCAGCCATGTTGTGCGCAAGAGCCACTGTCGATTGAGCATGGGCCAAGCACTTAGGGCTCATGTACATAGCACATCACACATCCCATACATCACATGCAGGGATAAATTGATCCATGCAATTAATCATCTGTAAGGCCCATTTGAAGCCCATTTTAAATCCATAATATTAACCATTAATATTATCTTGGTATATGGGCCGAATGGTTCAGCCCATATAGTTTTAAATGTTAAGTGGGCTTTTAGCAGTTTTAACTATTTAAAACTGGGCCTTTACAGGTTGGGCCGAATTAACTATTTAATTAAACATCAATCCTCAAGCCCATTAGTAGGAAAATTAGGGCTGACTTTCAGCCTTGATTAAACCCTAGATTCAGTCCAAACATTTTGAACCAATCTTGGTTCGAATGGGTCTAGGGTTTGATCTTTAATTAAATCTTTAATTCAAGAAAATAATCTGAAATTAAATACTGATAAAAGAAAATCAAGAATCAGTCAATCAGGGCTGTTCGCACAATCCATCATACAAAACAGAGGTTAGATCACAGTTTGTAGTTTCATAAACTGCAAATCGCAGATTATAGTTCTCCCATCTACGAAATCTCCTTCTCTGCGAAATCTCCTTTTCTGCGCCGTCTTCGATCCAAAATAAAATAAATAGAAATCCTATTTCTATTAATGATTACATCAGATCGAATACCTAATACATTGAGTCTAGAAAATAAAAAAAAAAATATTTACAGACCAAATGTAATGAATAAATCAAGAAACTGCAAATCTTGCAGGTTCCCTGCGCAAACCAAGAATTCGATCTCCTCTTGTACGAACAGCCTATAAATCAAGAAAATCATAAAGAACAGTTCTAAATAATAATCAGATTTATATAAAATTAATTTCAGATTATTCGCCCATTAATTTGGGAACAAATTTCCAAAACCCATATCTGCGCAAATCGGGTACAACGCCTTCTGCACATTTAAGCAGGTTCAGATTTGAAACAAATTGGTTCAAGATTTGAACCTGGCTCTGATTCCACTGAAGGGATGAGAGATCCATCCCATGGATACCCAAAGATTGCGGAATAAGGGGGCGAATTTCAAAAATTTCTCTCCCTTCAACTAGGAATCGCATTCCCTATTTAGAAAATCATATTTTCAAGGATCATTCTTGAACCATAAACTGAACCAGATCTGAACCAAAAAGAGTAGGAGAGAATTATACCTGATACAAAAAAACAGTATCTCCCAATGTTGGTGTTCACGCCCAAGGAAGGATCCAAAATCTGCTCCCACTAAAGATGGCGCAGTGCAGGATAGAGCAGAATCAGCAATGTTCTTCTCCAAAACTCTGTCCTTCGCATTAAGAGGGGAGAGACCCAATTCTGGTCAGCGATCTCACAAGCTCGGATCTTTCTCTTCTCTCTCTTTTTGTTTTCTTTGTTCTTCTTCTGAAGGAGTGAGTGCATTTTATGCTCCATCTCACACATGGATTACTTGGTCAGTAGGTGCATTTTATGCTCCATCCTACCGTTTGAATTGCTAGCTAGTAGGTGCATTTTATGCTCCGTCCTACTATTAGATGACTTGGTTGGTAGGTGCATTTTATGCTCCATCCTACCATCGGATTATAGGTGCATTTTAATCTCCATCCTACCAATTGTAGCAATGTTTGCCCCATTTACTTAGGTACTTCCTTGCTAGGCCTATTTAGCTCCCTCTCGCTTCTTAAAGTGATTGCACTAGCATTCTGCTTAGGATCGACCATGGTTTGGGAAGATAGCCTTCCAGATACTTGAGATTCCATTCGACTCATAGCAGTTGCCAATTGGCTGACCTAATTCTCCATGTTTCGGATGCTTGTCCTTGTCTCCTGTTGAAATTGTTGAGTGTTAGTTGCAAGCGCTTTAACAATTTCATCTAGAGACATACCTGGGTTAGACGATGAATATTGTGGAGCCGGTGGTCTAGACTGATATTGTTGGTGGAAGCCGAAAGGCTTGGCTCCGTAGCTAAGGTTAGGATGATCCCTCCATCCTGCATTGTAGGTATTTGAGTAGGGATTGTATCTCTTTTGTGGGAAGCTTCCAACAGCATTGGCTTGTTCATAGTGTTCATCTTGAAGTGTAGGGCACATGTCGGTTGGATGTCCTGTAGTTGAACAAATCCCACAAGCCTTCACCGTTTGCATGTTACCTACAGCCATTTGACAGACAAGAGAGGTTAGACTTGCAATTTGTTTTTCTAGGAAAGAGATGTTTACCACATTCTCATGGTTTGCTGGAGGGTTGAGCCTATAGCCGAACTGTTGAGAGTTGGCCGCCATGTTTTCAATCTTGAGATCGTATTGGAGCTCACCTACATGAGAAGAACGAGGCATAAACCAAGAAAAAGGAAATAAATCTACTTAGCACACCAATCCCCGGCAACGGGGCCAAAACATGGTGGGTGCCGAACCCAACCAAAGATAAATAGTCTTGCTCTGAGTTAATAATTTGCAGATAGTGATGAGAAAGGTCGTTCTCCACATGGATTGGGTGGATTTATTTCCAAGTAGATGGATTAAGGGGGGTTGTAAGGCTAACGAAAATAAGAAAATAGCAGAAAATAACAGAAAACAAAGATTAAATCGATGGGAGATGGCTTTCGGTTGAAGGGACAAGTTCAGCTTTGATTCATAGCATTGATCCTTGATGCAAAGATATATTCATATGCTTATGAATAAATTGGTTATAGCTATTAACAAGCTCTAACAGCCAGCCTCTACTCTTATTATTCGACAACCAAAACAAGCTCTTTGATTGCTTCCCTTATTAATAGGCAGTCCTAAACAAGTTCATAGAATTTAACCTATTAATAGCAATAAGAGGGGAGAGACCCAATTCTGGTCAGCAATCTCACAAGCTCGGATCGTTTAAACCAGATCATATATTTTCCTAACATAGATCGAAAACTTTTTTTGCAATCAATTTATGTTAGTTGCCACCATAATCGAACCCACCAATCATATACGAAACTGGAGGTTCAATCGGCCATGGATTATTTCCATTGAATGAGCAAGGGGCCCTTCTTGCTTAATCAACAAAAATAATCCTCATAATTAATTCACAGAAAACATATGAATACCCTTAAACAATGAACTGAAATAAAAATCAATTAGATCTCACAATGCTTACAAAATCAAGGCTTCCCTAACCCTTCAACTAGAAATAAAAACTTACAGACACTTCATGATGAAAACGCAGCTTCTAGATGAGAAAGGGGGGCGAACTCCTGCTTCTCCCTCCTTGGTTGCTGATTTCTCTCTCTGATGACTGAAGCTCTCTTGGAGGAATTGTTGCCTTGGGTGCTGGTCCGCCCCCCCTTTATATAGATTTGGGGAGAGGGCTGCTCTCCAACTCCCTTAAGGAGATTATCCTCAAACTGGAAAGTCCTAGTCTAATTTGAACTTATCCTATCTAACTCTTATCTCTTATCTTTATAGGATTACAATTTGAGAATTTAAATCTGATAAAACTCTTTTATTGAGATTACATTCAACTTCTATTCTAATGGGACTCTTGGATCTTGAATTCGAACTGGGCTTCTTTAACAATTCGGGCTTGCTTCAAGACTCTCTGCGAAATGGGCTTCAGCTTGTGAAATGGGCCTTGCTGCGAAATTGCTCTGACTTTGGGCCCGAATTCGTCTTCTATGTGGACCGATTCTGCCAAAACCCAAAACATAAACGTTGTGGGACCTTTCCTTATCTTTCCAGTGCTTCTTGAAATATCCAAATCGGAATTCGGAATTGAGAGTTTTGCTCATATCACCGATCGGTGCCGAAACTGTGCAAAAACATCCAATTAGCCTTGTTTTCTTCCAATCGCCTTCTTGCTTGCCCTGAATCGAAATACAAGAGTAATGAGTCCAATTAGGTACCAATTAAGTGTAAAATACTGAATATTGAGGGATAAACATATGACAAATTTTATTCTTATCAAATTCCCCCACACTTAAAACTTTGCCTATCCTCGGGCAAGTCAAAATTCAAGTAAAAAAAGAACAAGAATAAACTAGCTATCCTACATTTTTTTTTTAAACTCAACTCTCCTTCATCTTTCTCCACAAATATTCTAAGTTAGTTGTTGCGAACCTTTAAATGAGCACGACCAAGTTATACACAACTCATTCATTAGTCAATCCAATTTTTGCCACTACAAACCAGGTAGTAAACTAGGGAAAACATCTTTCTCTTCTCTCTCTTTTTGTTTTCTTTGTTCTTTTTCTGAAGGAGTGAGTGCATTTTATGCTCCATCTCACACTTGGATTACTTGGTCAGTAGGTGCATTTTATTCTCCATCCTACTGTTTGAATTGCTAGCTAGTAGGTGCATTTTATGCTTTGTCCTACTATTAGATGACTTGGTTGGTAGGTGCATTTTATGCTCCATCCTACCATCGGATTACTTAACCAGTAGGTGCATTTTATTCTCCATCCTACCAATTGTAGCAATGTTTGCCCCATTTACTTAAACCTGAATTTAGGACTAGCTTCAAAGGGGATGACTTTAGATAGGTTGTGTACTTCTTACTTTCACCCCATTACTAGGTCCACAAAAATTTTCCCAGAATATTGTTTTAATTGATTACAAAAGATCCTATACTTCCCCCCCCCACCCACACTTAATCTATGCATTGTTGAAATGTAAAGAAAAGGGGAAATAACTAAACTATAGATGCAAAAACAAGAAGAAAAAGAAAAAACAAACTTCCCTATCATAAACCGGATCCTCAAACTTTTGTAGTTGCAACTTCCTGTGTCTTCCCCATTCATCCATCATGGGTGGGTTCAAATCTGGAATAGGAGCTTGCAAAATAGAGGGTAAAATTTTCCTGTCAGAAATCGACAATATAATATAAGGAGCATTACCTGACTGTTGTAGCTCTGGAGAACCATTCAATGCTGCAACGATTTCCTGCAATTTAGCACTCAAGGTGACTCCTCTTTCTCAGGATGCTTAGTAATGGAAATTCTGAATCCCTCCTTCCCACCAAGATCAAAAACTTGCTCCTTCTCTTGCTCCTCCTTCTTGGATTTTGCAAAGTGGCTAGGAAAGGGTGGAATTGTCACTATGGCTTGGGGTTGTTCACTGCTTGCATCTTGAGTTTGGGGTGGAGGTGCTTCCTTTTCTATTTCTTCTTCAATTGTATTCTTAGGTACTTCCTTGCTAGGCCTATTTAGCTCCCTTCTGCTTCTTAAAGTGATTGCACTAGCATTCTGCTTAGGATCGACCATGGTTTGGGAAGATAGCCTTCCAGATACTTGAGATTCCATTTGACTCATAGCAGTTGCCAATTGGCTGACCTGATTCTCCATGTTTCGGATGCTTGTCCTTGTCTCTTGTTGAAATTGTTGAGTGTTAGTTGCAAGCGCTTTAACAATTTCATCTAGAGACATACCTGGGTTAGACGATGAATATTGTAGAGCCGGTGGTCTAGACTGATATTGTTGGTGGAAGCCGAAGGGCTTGGCTCCGTAGCTAAGGTTAGGATGATCCCTCCATCCTGCATTGTAGGTATTTGAGTAGGGATTGTATCTCTTTTGTGGGAAGCTTCCAACAGCATTGGCTTGTTCATAGTGTTCATCTTGAAGTGTAGGGCACATGTCGGTTGGATGTCCTGTAGTTGAACAAATCCCACAAGCCTTCACCGTTTGCATGTTACCTACAGCCATTTGACAGACAAGAGAGGTCAGACTTGCAATTTGTTTTTCTAGGGAAGAGATGTTTACCACATTATCATGGTTTTCTAGAGGGTTGAGCCTATAGCCGAACTGTTGAGAGTTGGCCGCCATGTTTTCAATCTCGGGATCGTATTGGAGCTCACCTACATGAGAAGAACGAGGCATAAACCAAGAAAAAGGAAATAAATCTACTTAGCACACCAATCCCCGGCAACGACGCCAAAATTTGGTGGGTGCCGAACCCAACCAAAGATAAATAGTCTTGCTCTGGGTTAATAATTTGCAGATAGTGATGAGAAAGGTCATTCTCCACAGGGATTGGGTGGATTTATTTCCAAGTAGATGGATTAAGGGGGGTTGTAAAGCTAACGAAAATAAGAAAATAGCAGAAAATAACAGAAAACAAAGATTAAATCGATGGGAGATGGCTTTCGGTTGAAGGGACAAGTTCAGCTTTGATTCGTAGCATTGATCCTTGATGCAAAGATATATTCATATGTTTATGAATAAATTGGTTATAGCTATTAACAAGCTCTAACAGCCAGCCTCTACTCTTATTATTCGACAACCAAAACAAGCTCTTTGATTGCTTCCCTTATTAATAGGTAGTCCTAAACAAGTTCATAGAATTTAACCTATTAATAGCATTAAGAGGGGAGAGACCCAATTCTGGTCAGCAATCTCACAAGCTCGGATCGTTTAAACCAGATCATATATTTTCCTAACATAGATCGAAAACTTTTTTTGCAATCAATTTATGTTAGTTGCCACCATGATCGAACCCACCAATCATATACGAAACTGGAGGTTCAATCGGCCATGGATTATTTCCATTGAATGAGCAAGGGGCCCTTCTTGCTTAATCAACAAAAATAATCCTCATAGTTAATTCACAGAAAACATATGAATACCCTTAAACAATGAACTGAAATAAAAATCAATTAGATCTCACAATGCTTACAAAATCAAGGCTTCCCTAACCCTTCAACTAGAAATAAAAACTTACAGACACTTCATGATGAAAACGCAGCTTCTAGATGAGAAAGGGGGGCGAACTCTTGCTTCTCCCGCCTTGGTTGCTAATTTCCCTCTTTGAAGACTGAAGCTCTCTTGGAGGAATTGATGCCTTGGGTGCTGGTCTGCCCCCCCTTTATATAGATTTGGGGAGAGGGCTGCTCTCCAACTCCCTTAAGGAGATTATCCTCAAACTGGAAAGTCCTAGTCTAATTTGAACTTATCCTATCTAACTCTTATCTCTTATCTTTATAGGATTACAATTTGAGAATTTAAATCTGATAAAACTCTTTTATTGAGATTACATTCAACTTCTATTCTAATGGGACTCTTGGATCTTGAATTCGAACTGGGCTTCTTTAACAATTCGGGCTTGCTTCAAGACTCTCTGCGAAATGGGCTTCAGCTTGTGAAATGGGCCTTGCTACGAAATTGCTCTAACTTTGGGCCCGAATTCGTCTTTGATGTGGACCGATTCTGCCAAAACCCAAAACATAAACATTGTAGGACTTTTCCTTATCTTTCCAGTGCTTCTTGAAATATCCAAATCGGAGTCCGGAATTGAGAGTTATGCCCATATCACAGATTGGTGCCGAAACTGTGCAAAAACATCCGATTAGCCTTGTTTTCTTCCAATCGCCTTCTTGCTTGCCCTGAATCGAAATACAAGAGTAATGAGTCAAATTAGGTACCAATTAAGTGTAAAATACTAAATATTGAGGGATAAACATATGACAAATTTTATTCTTATCACCCACTGATTGATTCTTCATTCTTGATGTTAGTGTTGCTCAAAAATGTCATTGAGTTAATAGAAATGAAAATTAGAAGGTGAAAACTCAACTTTCTACAAGGTGAGAACTTAGCTTTTTGTTACGGTTTGCCACAGACGGCGCCAATTAAAGATGCACAATCTGGACCCTCCCTCTTGTCTTGTGATTTGGCTCAAACAGGGGTCCAACCTGGTAGAGATGAGTTGTATGGCCAAGCTGGTATCTATGTGACCGAGCTCAGTGAGAGCTGTAAAAAGAAAGGAGGTGTAGGTGCCTAGGTAGTTTTTACACGGGGAGGGCACTCTGATGCTTAAGTCAGTGATTGTGTAGGAGTAATCTCTGAGAACATAAGGGAGCTTTGAGGCTATCAGTGTGCATACCTTTGTGGAGATTTTTCCTAATTTTCAGGTGCATTAAGGTGTCAGTTGAGAGATTTTCACAGGAGTTACGATTCGTTTGCGTAGAATCTGGTGCACAACACAGTGAATCATTCTAATGGTCACACTATCGACGCCTTTGGTAGCAAGCTGTTGGGGACGGTTAGCGAGCTCTTCCTCGCAGGTCACCTTAGGTCCCCTCAGCTCGGCCGACTACTAGGACAGCTCGTCGTAATCTTACAGGTCTTCCAGCTCAGCCTTTCTGAGTTGTATTGGGAATTGCAGGGGGTGGTTAGCGAGCTCTCCTTAGCAAGTCACCTTAAGTCCCTACAACTCGACCAATTCCTAGGACAGCTCACCGTAATCCTACGGGGTCAGCTAGTTCGGTCTTGCTGACCAACTCCTAGGACAGCTCCGAGCTAATTTTACAGAGCTAGCTTGCTGACTGGGCACCGAGGTGTAATTTGAATGCCTTGTGTCTCCGAAGGTAGGTCTCCAGGTCTCCAGCAGGTCTTTGGTCTCCATCAAGTCTCTTGAGGTAGGTCTTCAGGTCTCCCTCATTATGGCTAAGGTCGGTAATCACCTACGTCATGTCAGGTGTCATGCAGCTATTTTTGAGATGTAACATATCATGATGTTAGTGGAGGGCCAAATCTGCCCTCATCAATTGCCCCCTCTCCTGAGCTTAGGTCAGCTCACCGAAGGGAGTAGCTTGTTGTAGGTCCTTTGGCCCAAAGTGACTAGTTTGTTGAGCTCATAAGTATCGGCCCAGGTCATCTGGTCAGTGGTTTCAGGTTACAGGTCAGCGGAATTAGGTCACCAGGTCGGTGGAAGGACCTTCTATAGAGTTGGGTGAAGGACCTTCTATAGAGTAGGGTGAAAGACCTTCTGTAGAGCAGCTCGCCCACTATCACATAGCGAGCTGATTGTCATTCTATCCGCTGAGTTGTGTTTCTTTCTTTCAGCATTGTAACGTGTTTTAGGTGGTTGAAGATCGGGTCTATCCAACTTGACTCTATAGTACATAAAATATCTTCTGTGTAGCTGCTCACCTACCATCACGTAGCGAGCTGCTTGTCATTGTATGAGCTGAGTTGCATTTCGTTCTTTTGGCATTACACCTTGTTGAATGTTGGATCTATCCAGCTCAGCTCTATAGTACATGAAAGATCTTTTGTAGAACTGCACGCCTACATTCACATAGCGAACTGCTTGTCGTTCTATGAGGCGATCTGCAATTCGTTCCTTTTGTCGAGTCAATTGTTCTCACAAGTCTGCAAAGGGCATCAGCCTCTGTATTTTTTGATATCTGAATTTGTTGGAGATACCATGGGTCAAAATTGGAGAGGTGTTCTCTCACCTTGGCCAAGTAGGCAGCCATGGAGGGTTCTCGCGCTTTGTATTCCCCGTGCACTTGATTTATGACGAGCCGTGAGTCACAGCACACTACAAGGTGTTTAGCTCCCACTTTATTTATGATTGCTGAGCCGACCAATAGTGCCTCATATTCAGCCTCATTATTTGATGCTCAGAATTGAAACCGGAGCGCGTATTCCATCTTCACGTCGCTGGGTCCGTAGAGCATCAACTCAGCTCCTTTCCCACTCTAGTTGGATGAGCCGTCCACATGAAGTATCCAGGGCTCCTCACCCCAGCTTGTTATCTCCGAGGTGACCTGCTTTTTCTTCATAGCGAGCTGTTGTGCCTACTCTGAGGCAACCTACTTCTTCTAGGAGATTTACTTCTCTTTTTTTTCTCAGTATTGCTTGTCCCTTCCTTGTTGTTTGCTTTACCTCCTAACGCTTCCCTGGTCAGAGCGGGCTGGCTTCTTTTTTTTTTAGCAAGATGAGTACGCCTTCCACACTTTTTCTTGGTCCCTATGGATGAGCTAGCAAACTCAATACCGAGAGGAGCCATAGCTCGGCTATCCACCAGTAGTTGGTTGTTACCGAGGGCCACGTTGTCAATGGGAGGCTGGTTGTTCAGGTCATTCTACTACTAATAGTTCTGTTGCGGGTTGTTCTCCCATGCCTACATCTGATTGTAAGAGGGGGAGGTTCTCAAGGTTCATCATCGATGTTCTTGCCCCCCACTGATTGATTCTTCATTCTTGATGTTAGTGTTGCTCAAAAATGTCATTGAGTTAATAGAAATGAAAATTAGAAGGTGAAAACTCAACTTTCTACAAGGTGAGAACTTAGCCTTTTGTAACGGTTTCCCACATACGGCGCCAATTGATGATTCACAATCTGGACACTCCCTCTTGTCTTGTGATTTGGCTCAAATAGGGGTCCAACCTGGGAGAGATGAGCTGTATGGCCAAGCTGGTATCTATGTGATTGAGCTGAGTGCGAGCTGTTAAAAGAAAGGAGGTGAGCGTTCCCAGGTAGTTTTTACATGGGGAGGGCACTCCGATGCTTAAGTCAGTGAGTGTGTAGGAGTAATCTCTAAGAACATAAGGGACCTTTGAGGGTATCAGTGTGCATACCTTTGTGGAGCTTTTTCCTTATTTTCAGGTGCATTAAGGTGTCAGTAGAGAGATTTTCACAGGAGTTACGATTCGTTCGCGTAGAATCTGGTGCGCAACACAGGAGTTACGATTCGTTAGTGAGCTCTTCCTTGCAAGTTACCTTAGGTCCTCTCAGCTCGGCTGACTCCTAGGGCAATTCGCCATGATCTTATGGGTCTGCCAGCTCGGCAAGTCTTCAAGCTCGGCCTTGCCGAGCTATATTGGGAACTTCAGGAGGTGGTTAGCGAGCTCTCCTTAGTAGGTCACCTTAAGTCCCTACAGCTCGACCGACTCCTAGGACATGTCATTGTAATCCTAGGGGGTCAGCTAGTTCAGCCTCGCTGAGGTAGAGGTTGGCCTAGGTATGATGCTCCGAGCTAATTTTACCGAGCTAGCTTGCTGACTGGGCGTCAAGGTGTAATTTGGATGCCATGTGTCTCCAGAGGTAGGTCTCTAGGTCTCTAGCAAGTCTTTGGAGGTAGGTCTTTAGGTCTCCATCACGTCTCTAGAGGTAGGTCTTCATGTCTTCATCATTTTGGCTAATGCCGGTCATCGCCTACGTGGTGTCGGGTGTCTTCCAGCTGTTTTTGAGATGCCACATGTCATGATGTCAGTGGAGGGCCAAATCTGCCATCATTAGAATGGATCCCTGATATCCATAGAGAACGGATCGAAGATGTTGCTTCATCGGCCAACAAAGATGCTTGGGATTATCGACATCTTTACTTCTGGGTTTCTGTTGAAAATGGAGAAAATAATCACAGTCCCAAAGAGATCGAAATGCTTGCTAGCCGGTAACTATGAGTGGAAGCCTTGAACTTGAAGAGAGCTGGAAATTTTCACATGTAGAGGTGGTGGGATTCATTCGGTGTTTATGGAGAAGAAGAGGAAGAGTGTCATAATTTTGAGAAATTTCTGTATGTCTCCATATTTTCATATTAGGAACACTAGGAACATTCTTGCTCCTCACTAATCACGATCACGAACACTCGAAAGAAGCCGAGAAAAAATATGGGGCCCACCAATGCCCAAAGTTATGCCTTTCAGTGATATAGCTGGAATATTTTACATGGATTTGAAATTTTGGCCCATTTATAATCTCGCGTCTTCAATGGTCTACGCCTTTTCCGGAACAGATTTACCATTTGCCAAACGGGAAAAGCCCGAAATTCAGGCTTCCGGGCTTCTAAACATGTCAAAACCCGTGCGAAAAGACTTGTCAAATTTCTCGGACGTTAATACTAGCATAAGGTTACGGAACCAGTCAACGTAGTTTAGGCCCTTAAGCTTATCATCATCCAACAACTTGGCAAATTGTCCGTTTGCCATTTCAGATAAAAGTTAAGGCAGATTATTAGTCCACAACCTGATTTGATTCATGTTATCTACATAGAAATGGATTTTAATCTATGTTCCATTTCCATTTTGTTCATCTCTGTGATTTCCCTCCCATCTCAGAGATGGAGACTGCGGTTATGTCTCTAGAAATGTGGTAAACCACATACAGTGCGTGGAGCCAACTGTTTCAGCTGCATAACCTCACCACCTTCTGTGAAGAGTCATATCCACTCATCTTATGAGCTTTCCCTTTGGCCTCTGTCAGACAAGGTTCATTGCCATTTTAGGTTAAACCTTTCTATCCAGTAAGTGCTTACCCATCATATTCGTGAATGCCGAGGTACCATGAAAGAGTCTTCCATTTTAGGATAGGCCCCTTCCACATCGGTCTATGACGCCCCTATCATCTTATGAAACAATCCAACAGACCCAACAATAAATGGATAGCCCAATTTTATGGTGCATCTCCTCATTACTGAAGGACCCATCTTCATGCTAATGATGGAAGGCCTTTAGAGAGTTCATCATATGAATCTCCCTATCACATGCACTTATATTTTGTTGGAGGGAACGAATAATTACGCCCTAGTTCTTATTTAGGTCAAACCAAAGTGGCTCCCACTGACTTTCTTAATTTGTATATAGATTTATCACTAGCACTTCAATTTTCCTAGGTAGTTTTTGTTATCCTTATGTGTTTTGATGATAACAAACTCATTGAGATTACTAGTGATTGTGTTAAGTGTGCAATTGTATCTGATGAGCTAAAAATGATTAACAGGTGATAAAAGAAGCAAACACATGGATGAAGTGTTGGGAAACTGTCAATCATGATGAATCTCTTCAAAAGAAGATATTGGCTACCGTGTGTTGAAAGAAGAGAAGAATTCATGTCCGAAAGGTCTATGTTGTGATATCATATTATGTTTAGGACTCGATCATAGTTTCAAGGAGACGTCTAGGCAAGAAAGTGCCCTTGGAGGCTCGCCTCACCTAATTGTCAAGCAGTTTTGTACATTTTGTTATAAAGTACTTTTATATTCTTTTTATTATTTTCTTATTTGTTATGGTTTAATGAACATACATATTGCTAAATTCTGTATTGAACCAATTAGGAAGAACTTAAAGTTTTGTCTAATCTACACATTTTCTTCTTCCACATCATCATCATCATCTTCTTTTTCTTCCACCTTTTCTTATAGTAGAAACATGGATTCAATCACTATATTTTTTGAATTTTCTTTTTTGTCTTCTTTTTTTCTCATGAATATGTGATTTTCCATACTTTAACATGATGTTTATACTTTTCTTGTGAAAATTATGGATAATTATTAAGGAAACATAGTTATGAAACCTAGGGAACTACCCTAGGAGATAAGTTTTTTACTTGAAAAAATCCATTGTAGGTGACGCCTAGGCGACTAGGTGACAAGGTGCCCCTTATCACCTAGCCTCACCTTGGTGCCTTAAAAACTATGGACTTGACGTAAATCACAAAATTGAGATGCACACCATAAGATCAAACATGACCAAGCTTAGTTAACTTAAACATTAGAAACCAATGGTTAGATTAGGTCTGTTTCTTAGGTGCTTCTGTACTTAAAAAATTATTTAATCTCACTTTTGAAGCCTACGGTAACAAAATTTGAACTGAATTATGCAAGGTTCTAAGGTTATGGATAATAAGTAGTTGACTACTCGTATTCATGAGTTGACTATCTTTAAGACTTTAACAGTTGAGGTTTTTATCTATGTAAACATTGTTCATGAGTCGACTAATTGTATTCATGTGTGACTATCTTTAATAACCGAGGCATGTATTATGTTATCATAGAGCATTACTGTGAACAAGAGCCTTTGAGAAGAAAGAGTTCTCTAGCTAAATTTGTTAGAATTGAGAAAAATTGAGTAACCACCTTGGCTTAATGATTTAAAGCCCTATATGTGATAAAATGAATGAAAATATATTGAAAAATGGTTTGGGCATGTGGAGAGAAGACCATTTTGAATAGTAGTAAAAGGTGATCTGTTACACCTTAGAGGGGCTTGAAGTAATAGGGACAGACCAAAAGGGACATGGGTTGAAGTAGTCAGGTAATGGATGCACAATAGGTTTATCATGATATAGTACTAAATAGAAAAGAATAACAAAATGGAATTCATGTGGCTGACCTAGGACAAGGTTATAGATGATATGATGGTGATGATGAGAAGGGTTAAAAAAGCAAATATACTTTAAGGGTTAGAGTGGAAAGGAAAAGAAAGTAATTAATAAGTTATAAGTAGGTGTGGCAATTGAGTAAATTGGTTGCTAGTTGAGGAATGAAATATGAAAATGGAATAAATTAATAAAATATAAAAAATACAATATAGTTACAAATTGAAAATACAAAATTACATTGTTAAAAAATTAAAAATATATATCAAATAAATTAAATAAAATGAAAAAAATTACAATAATTTGAAAAAAATAAAAAATTCTATACAAGTATTCAACTTCATGAATCATGAATCATGACTTTCATCATCTACTTCAGGTGAAATATCCGATATAGTATCATGCCCTCCTTTGTTTTGTAATATATCTTCTACATCTAGCCAATCCTTGAAGCATATGCACATCTCTATGCTTTCATCGTTCATGCAGCTTCTCTTGTCATCTAGCACCTTGGTACATGTACTAAAACAAGATTTCGATGGAACTGAAGACAGCGAAGGGGTTAGTAGATCACGTGCCATGGCGGCGAGAACTAGATAATATTTTGAATGTTCATTCCACTAGGCTAAAATATCAAAATTATTTGATCCTTTACCTAAATTATAAAAATTTTCTTGTAAATAAAAATTAAGTTCAGTAAATGAACTTGTTGTAGAAGTAGCAAATTTCTACCTTCTACTTATTAAATAAAAAAGTTTTTCTCTTCTACCATTGGGCTCATGGTCCGAAGTACAAGATGTTGTACAAGTTGTAGGAATTTCCTACAACTTCAGATTCATATAAACTGTACATTTCAAATAACAAATTATTAATTTCTTCTTTTTTATTTCCTATATCAATATTCATATTTTCACAATATAATTCAAGTAAAATATCTAAACCATCTTCCTAATCCTAGGGTCTAATATTTTTTAAATTTATTTTCCATTATTTCAACAATACATTGAAATTGTGGATTATTTCTATATTTTGTAAAACAATCACTAATTGCTATTAATTGATAAGGTAAATTACAACTAGTTGGATAATAAATTCCTGATAATTCATTCATTGCACCATAAAAATGTTTTAAAAAATCTCTTATACAAACTACTATTTCCTAGTCTTCCTCAAATATCATATAATTAGGCATTTTTGAATTATAAAAATCAGTAAGAATTTGTTTATGAGATATACGACTTTCTAACATAGCATAGGTAGAATTCCACCTATGTTTTACATCTAACATAAAATCTTTATATTTTAAACCATAATTTTGACATAAATTTTTAAATTCTTATTTTCTTACCCGTGAACTTTTAATATATATAGTACAATTTCTAATTTTAGAAATATGAGTAGAAATAATACTCAAGGCATCTTGAATACATAAATTTAAGATGTGACATGCACATCTAACATGAAATAATTTACCATTTAAGCATGGTCTTAATTGAGATTTTAAAATATTTATTGCAAAATCATTATTGCTGGCATTATCAAAACTAATAGAAAATAATTTATTTTTTATTCGATAAGAATGCATAGTATTTAAAATACTTGCAGCAATAGCTAGGCCAGTATGTGGTCATTCAAGCCTAGTAAAACTTAAAATTCTTTTATTCAAAAGCCAATTTTCATCAATGAAATGTCCGATAACACAAATGTAACTTATATTAAATTTGAATGTCCTAACATCCGAAGTAATTGCAACTTTAGAATTAAGATTTGATAACAAAGAAATTAAATTTTGTTTATATGAATAAAAAATTCTTAAAGCATCTGACCTAATAGTATTCCTAGGAACTTTTTTATATTGTGGGTTTACAGAATTACGCAACCATTTTTCAAGCTTTGGATCTTCAGCTAATATAAATGGTTGTTCTGCATGTAGAATATACTTAGCTAATTCTTGTCTCATTTTTTCTTGTGAATATTTAAAAGTACCAAAACTACTTCCCCTCCCAATTTGTGTTTGAGTTGTTTCTCTCCCTTTATCTTCTTCCTTCTCATGTGTGAGCAGATGTCTGCTCAAATGACCTGTACCACCCTTGCTACAATAATTAAAGTCCTTCCTACATTTTTGGCAAACTTCCCTTTCCCTTTCCCCTCAATATCCTCTACTTTGAAAATTTTCCAAACTGGGCTACTCAACTTAGAGGCCTTCCTTTTCCCCTAGTATCAATACCGGGGGTGAAAGTTCCACTTTCATCCATATCAATCACATCAGTGCTAACACTATCATGATGCGATTGAATATCATTAATGGTGAACATGTTGGGGAATCGATTTCCGGAAGAGCCAGCCATTTTTTTTAATTCTAAAAAGATAAAATTTAATCTAATTCGGCTTACTTGGATTACTGATTCAAAATCCCAACATGATTTCAATAGTTGAAGCCTTTCAACGTCCAAGCCTCCCAAATTGAGATACTTTGAGCTGGTTTAGCAAGCCTTCTTCTTGTTGAAAGTTGAAACTTCAATAAAATTGAGACTTGAGAATTAGAGAATGCAGAATCAAACAATCAGCAAATCAGAATTACTCAAATTGCAAAGAACTGAGAATGTATGAGTATGAGAGAGAGAGAAAAGAGATTAAGAGAATTGTTGAATTGGTGTGGTGAGGTTGGTGGAGGATAAGGCTACTTATAGGAATTATAATTCAATTACCCAAAATACCAAAAAAACTAATTGTTATTTAGTTGTTGGGAGGGGTACTTTGGTCATTGTAAAGTTATTTATAACTAAGCCTGAAGGGATGAGAGATCCATCATATGGATGCCCAAATATTGTGGAATAAGGGGGCGAATTTCAAAAATTTTTCTCTCCTTTCAACTGGGAATTGCATTCCCTATTTTAGAAAATCATATTTTCAAGGATCATTCTTGAACCATAAACTGAACTAGATCTGAATCAAAAGGAGTAGGAGAGGATTATACCTGATATGGAGAAATAGTATCTCCCAACAAATATCATCACGCCCAAGGAAGGATCCAAAGACTGCTCCCACTAAAGATGGCGCAGTGCAGGATGGAGCAGAATCAGTAGTGTTCTTCTCCAAGAACTCTGTCCTTCGCAAGAATCAGCAGGATGGCACGTGAGCACAACTTCCTATCAATTCTTTCTCAAAGAACTGATGTCAAGATCGAATCTTGACTTCTCCCACAACTGGAGATCGAACTGGCAAACAGGGCAGCAAGAACAGGGAGGCGGCAAGAGAGTATTCGCAGGGTGCAGAATTATCTCTTCTTGTGATCTCAACACTGAAGAAAATTTGATTGTGTGTATCCTAATGGCTGCCGCCCCCTCCTTCTTTTGTTAACCTAAAGTATCAGCTCCCTAATCCAATTAGGAGCTGCTTATCCAAATCATATTTAGATAAGACCCCTTTTAGGTGATAGGGATAAACCCTTATCTTATCTGCAGATTAGATTAGCTTTCTCCTAATCTCATTAGGAGGTTTCTAGATCTGAATCACATTCAAATCTGGACTCTATGAGTGGATAGGCTCAAGACCCTATCCTATCTGCTAATCCATCTCAGAGTTTGCCCCATTATTAACTAATAAAATAGCCCAGTTCGAAATGGGCTTTAGGCCCATTAAGCTTGTGTGCTCACTTAACCTTCCTAACTGCTGCCCAGTTGGGCTTCCTTGTATGGCATGGGACCCAAGCATTGATATACACATCAGCCGCATGGGTTCGGCCCAGCCTTTGTTACAAAGCCTGGCCGAATACACTGTTATGGATAGTGCACCCCCTAAAACCCATCAAATGGGCTCTATGGGCCCAACACTTACCCTAAGTGGTCCCTGGGCCAAGCCACCTTGTAACACCCAGGGACTATGGGCAAATGCAAGATTAACCCATCAGGTATTATCCGCAATGGTCTTACACTTAACCTCTCAGCCCATAATGATGATACACTACCCGACAAGAGAGGACCTCTCCCTCGGCTGCAAGGAACAGTGTTTCACTCTCTACTTATATGGATCCCAAGAATTAAAACCTTCTTGCAAACATTTTAGAAACCATAATATATATACTTTTATATCTCATAAAATATACTTTGCAAAACAAATCTCAATGGTTGAAATTGGCTGCCGGCAATCTTGGTTTCCATCAGTGAGAGTGCATCCCCGTTCATTACCTTTGTTCGACAAAGGGGCTGATCCTGTCACTATGATCACCCACTCAGATGAATTCTCGGACTGTCCCAACATACCTAGATTTTGACCCCCGCTAAGGATCTCACGGAATGGTACATCAAAGACAGCCCAATGCGACACCTAGTGTAGTATCATAATCGAGTCCCAATTAGTGTATGTGCCTAGGGTCCAAGGCAATACTGGAAATCTGGTCTAGTTCATAGATTCAATTAATCCTACACTGTATGTGCCTAGGGTCACACCCTGGCAGCTGAGACAGGCCACCCCAACGACTTGGTTGCACCATAGTGTCAGCCTTGTCAAGATAGGTCTCCCCAGACCGACCCACTGGCTGTGAACATTCTAAACTAACACGAGTCCCAATTAGTGTCCAGTTTAAGGATATTACACAGAAACATACCAAGGGAACATGAATCAAATATGCACTTTTATTCATTTACAATAAACTCATAAAGTACATCATTCTGATTGAAGCTAAGGGCATACAAAACTGTCTAACAGCTCCCACTTGCACTTAGGTCCAATCAGGTACTAGCCACAGTCCCATGCTTTCCACGTGTTTCTCAAACACTTTCTGTGATAGTGGCTTCGTCAATGGGTCTGCTAAATTTTCCGCTGACGTTACCTTCTGAATTAGGATGTCCCCTCTACCAACAATCTCCCGTAGTACGTGGTACTTCCTCTCGATGTGCTTCGACTTCGAGTGGGCTCGTGGCCCCTTAGCCTGAGCAATGGCTCCATTGTTGTCACACAACAATGGAACGGGTGATGTGCTGGACGGAACTACTCCCAACTCGTGAATGAACTTCTTCAACCACACGGCTTCTTTGGCAGCCTCACTTGCGGCAATGTACTCGGCCTAGGTCGTGGAGTCTGCAGTGGACCCCTGTTTGCTACTTTTCCAGCAAACAGCAAACGATTCTATCGTGAAAACATATCCAGATGTAGACTTTCTATCATCTGGATCCGATTGGAAATCGGCATCTGTATACCCTTGGATCTGCAGTGAGCTACCGTCGAATACTAGACAAAACTCTTTTGTCCTTCGAAGGTACTTAAGTATGATTTTCACAGCAATCCAGTGCTCCTGCCCTGGGTTGGCCTGAAATCTGCTTACTACACTCACTGCTTGAGCAATGTCAGGACAAGTGCACAGCATGGCATACATGATGCTCCCTACGGTAGAGGCATAGGGAACGTCTTTCATGCCATCAATCTCCTCAGAAGTCTTGGGAGACATCTTCTTGGAGAGAGTGACTCCGTACCTAAAAGGAACATTTCCTTTCTAGGAGTTTTCCATGCTGTATCTTTTGACTATTTTGTCAATGTAAGCAGATTGGGATAATCCTATTATCCACTTCGATCTATCTCTACAGAGTCAAAGACCCAGTATATAAGAGGCTTCTCCAAGGTCTTTCATGGAGAATTGCTGTGAAAGCCATACTTTCACCGTAGTTAACATTCCTACATCATTCCCAATGAGTAGAATGTCATCTACATGCAGAACCAAGAAGGTAACCTTATCTCCACTGTACTTCCTGTAGACACAGGGTTCATCCGGATTCTGCTTGAAGTCAAACGATTTGACAGTAGAGTCAAAACAAATGTTCCAACTTCTAGAAGCTTGCTTAAGTCCATAAATGGATCTATTAAGTTTACATACCATGTTTTCCTGACCTGCAGCAATGAAGCCTTGCGGCTGCTGCATATAGATATCTTCAGTAAGATCTCCATTCAGGAATGCAATTTTGACATCCATCTGCCAAATCTCATAATCATGGTATGCTGCTACAGTTAGCAGGATCCTAATGGATTTAAGCATGGCCACAGGCGAAAAGATTTCCTCATAGTCGATGCCCTCTTTCTGAGTGTACCCTTTCGCCACCAGACGAGCTTTGAAGGTCTCAACTCGACCATCGAGGCCCTTCTTCCTCTTGTAAATCCATTCGCAACCAATTGCTTTTACCCCGGAGGGCGGATCTACTAGAGTCCAGACTCCATTGGTCTCCATTGTGTCCAACTCTGCTCTCATGGCCTCCACCCACTTATGAGAATCTATGTCCAACATAGCTTCCGTGTAAGTCACGGGATCCTCCTCACTAGTCAAGGTTTCCACCAGGTAACTATCCTGGTCATTACAATAACGGACTGGTGGCCTGGATACCCGAGTGGAACATCTAGGTTGGTCACTACCTAGAACTTGTGGGACATCTCCCACTGCTCCTGAGCTCTCCTCATCAAGAATATCTTCCTGACGATGGGTGTCCCGGATGTAATCGGTTTCCAAGAATTGCGCATTTCGACTACAGAACACTTTCTGCTCACTTGGGTCATAGAATAGGTAACCAACAGAGCCTTTTGGGTAACCTACAAATAGGCAACGGCTGGTCTTGGATTCCAACTTGTCTGCACTCGTTCTTTTAACGTGTGCTGGAAAACCCCAAATCTTCATGTGTCTGACACTTGGTTTCTTTCCGGTCCAAAGTTCATATGGAGTATTCAGAACCAATTTGGTTGGAACCTGATTCAGCACGTAAATCGCAGTCTCTAATGCGTAACCCCAAAAGGATGTGGGTAACTCTGAGTGTATGAGAAGTGACCGGACCATATCCAATAAGGTCCTATTCCTCCTCTTTGAAACACCGTTAAGTTGTGGTGTAGCAAGAGGAGCTAATTGTGATACTATCCCATTGTCCTTTAAGTAATCCCTGAATTCGTCAGAGAGATACTCGCCACCTGGATCTGATTGAAGGGCTTTAATTTCTCTCCCTAACTGTTTATCGACCTCTTGTCTAAACTCTTTGAACTTTTCAAAGGATTCAGACTTGTGTCTCATTAGGTACACGTAACCTTATCGTGAAAAATCATCTATAAAGGTGATGAAATACACGTGTTGATTCTGTGTCCTAACACTCAGGAGACCACATACATCAGTATGTATTAGGTCAAGAGTGTACATCTTTCAGGCTTACCGTTAAATGGCCGTTTCGTCATCTTGCCTTGTAGGCAAGGGTCACAGGTGGGAAGATCTTCTACAGTTAGAAAATCCAAAGGACGATACTTTACCAACCTTGTGATTCGGTCAACACCGATGTGGCCAAGTCGGTAATGCCACAGACACGTGGGATTAACTGTATCACGGGCTCTCTTCTTGGGGATTTCAGCTGACGTAGTTTCAGTTATGTTAGTTTCTAGAGAAGGATGTAGAACATAGAGACCGTTCTCCAGTTCCCCATATGCGATGAATCTGTTGTTTCTTTTAATAGTAATCGTATTACTAAAGAAGACAGAATAACCATGTGCACACAGTTTTGAGACAGAAATCAAATTTCTCCTTAAATTTTGTACATAAAGACAATCTCTCAATACAATAGTTCTTTCTCTAAAAAGTAACTCCATGGTTCCTATGGCCGCGGCTGCAACAGTTGCAGTGGTCCCCAAGTAGAGTGTGATTTCTCCTTCACTCAGCCTTCTGCTTACCTTAAACCCCTGCAGTGAGTTACATGCATGAGTTGAAGCCCCAGAGTCAATACACCAGGACGCAGAAACTACCAATAAATTGGTTTCTATAACACAAGTTTCAAAATTACCTTTCTTGGATTCTAGGTAGGTAGGACAGTTCCTTTTCTAGTGGCCAGTCTTCTTGCAGAAGTGACAGGCATCCGATGCTTTGTCTTTCTTCTGCTTCTTGCCCTTAGTGGCTTTCTTCTGAGGCTTCTTTGCCTTCCTCTTTCTCTTGCCTATCTTGCTAGCTTCAACAATCATAGCTACAGCCTCATCCTTTCTAATCAGTTCTTCAGCTCTTTGCAACATATTGCTGAGCTCTTGCAAGCTGACATTTAGCTTGTTCATGCTATAGTTCATAATGAATGGATTAAAGGAAGGAGACAAAGAATTAAGGATAGCATCTATCTAGGTTGCAATGTCCAGCCCGGATCCAAGAGCCTCCAGTTTGTTGATATATCCCATCATCCGAAGATAATGATCGTGAACTTGTTGGCCCTTGGTCATTTGTGCGGTCATGAACTGTTTCAGGACCTTTTGTCGAGTAGAACGACTCTGCTCTTCATACATCATCCTGAGACTGTCCAATATGTCCTTGGAAAGTTCGATCTGATCGAACTGCATCTATATTGGGTTGTCCAAGGAGGCAATGATGTAACACTGGGCAAGGGAGTTTTTCTCCTCCCATTCCTGATAGCCTCTCCTTCGGGCCTCAGAAGCCCTATCTCTCGGATGCTCCGGGGCAGGATTCTTTGCCACTTTGTCTAGCTTTTCAAAAGCTAGGACCAGCATAAGATTCCTGTACCAGTCGGCATAGTTTGGGCCCTTCAACTTGTTGTCATCAAGCAATTTTGCAAATGATCCGTTTGCCATTTTCTGAGAAAAGCGCAAACATCAGTCCACAACCTAATTTGATTCATGTTCATTTCATAGATATGGATTTTAATCTACGTTCCATTTCCATTTATTCATCTCTGAGATTTCCCTCCTTTCTCAGTGACAAAGAGTACGGGTTGTCTCTGGAAATGTGGGAAATCACATAGGGTGCATGGAGCCAACTGTTTCAGCTGCATAACCCCACCATCTTTCTGTGAAGGATCATATGAGTTTTCCCTTTGGCCTCTGTCAGACAAGGTTCAAAGCCGTTTTTAGGTAAACCTTTCTATCCAGTGAGCGCTTACCCATCATATTCATGAACGCCAAGGTACCGTGAGAGAGTTCCCATTTTCTGGTGAAGCCCCTCCCACATCGGTCTATGACGCCCCTATCATCTTATGAAACACTCAGATAAACCCAACAGCAAATGGATAGCCCATTTTCTGGTGCATTTCCTCATTACTGAAGGACCCATCCTCATGCTAATGATGGAAGGCCTTTAGAGAGTTCATCATATGAATCAACCTATCACATGCACTCATATTAGATGGAGGGAACAGTTAATTACGCCCTAATTCTAATTTTAGGTCAAACCAAAGTGGCTCCCACTGACTTTCATAAAGCCAGATTTCGGTGGGCCTAAATCGGCTAGGGTTCCGCACGTAACCACTTGATGAGGTGTGGGGCCCACCACTGAGGGAGGTCATCCAATGACCAAAATGGACACCATGGCAATGATGTGCATTCAGCCATGGTGTGCGCAAGAGCCACTGTCGATTGAGCATAGGCCAAGCACTTATGGCCCATGTACGTAGCACATCACACATCCATACATCACATGCAAGGATAAATTGATCCAATCAATTAATCATCTATAAGGCCCATTTGAAGCCCATTTTAAATCCATAATATTAACCATTAATATTATCTAGGTATATGAGCCGAATGGTTCAGCCCATATAGCTTTAAATGTTAAGTGGGCTTTTAGTAGTTTTAACTTTTTAAAACTGGGCCTTTACAGGTTGGGCCAAATCAACTATTTAATTAAACATCAATCCTCAGGCCCATTAGTGGGAAAATTAGGGCTGAATTTCAGCCTTGATTAAACCCAAGATTCGGTCCAAACTGTTTGAACCAATCTTGGTTCGAATGGGTCTAGGATTTGATCTTTAATTAAATCTTTAATTCAAGAAAATAATCTGAAATTAAATACTGATAAAAGAAAATCAAGAATCAGTCAATCAGGGCTTTTCGCACAACCCATCCTGCAAATGTAATGAATAAATCAAGAAACTGCAAATCTTGCGAGTTCCCTGCGCAAACCAAGAATTCGATCTCCTCTTGTATGAACAGCCCATAAATCAAGAAAATCATAAAAAACAGTTCTAAATAATAATCAGATTTATATAAAATTAATTTCAGATTATTCGCCCATTAATTTTGGGAACAAATTTCCCAAAACCCATATCTGCGCAAATCGGGTAGAACGCCTTCTGCCCATTTGCACAGGTTCAGATCTGAAACAAATTGGTTCAAGATTTGAACCTGGCTCTGATACCACTGAACGGATGAGAGATCCATCATATGGACACCCAAAGATTGCGGAATAAGGGGGCGAATTTCAAAAATTTTTCCCTCCCTTCAACTGGGAATCACATTCCCTATTTTAGAAAATCATATTTTCCAAAATCATTCTTGAACCATAAACTGAACCAGATCTGAATCAAAAGGAGTAGGAGAGGAATATACCTGATACGGAGAAATAGTATCTCCCAACGAATGTGTTCACGCCCAAGGAAGGATCCAAAGACTGCTCCCACTGAAGATGGCGCAGTGCAGGATGGAGCAAAATCAGTAGTGTTCTTCTCCAAGAACTCTGTCCTTCGCAAGAATCAGCAGGATGACACGTGAGCACAGCTTCCTATCAATTCTTTCTCAAAGAATTAATGTCAAGATCGAATCTTGACTTCTCCCACTACTGGAGATCGAACTGGCAAACAGGGCGGCAAGAATAGGGAGGCAGCAAGAGAGTATTCGCAGGGTGCAGAATTCTCTCTTCTTGTGATTTCAGCACTAAAGAAAATCTGATTGTGTGTATCCTAAAGGCTGCCGCCCCCTCCTTCTTTTGTTAACCTAAAAGATCAGCTCCCTAATCCAATTAGGATCTGCTTATCCAAATCATATTTGGATTAGACCCCTTTTAGGTGATAGGGATAAACCCTTATCTTATCTGCAGATTATATTAGCTTTCTCCTAATCTCATTAGGGGGTTTCTAGATCTGAATCACATTCAAATCTGGACTCTATGAGTGGATAGGCTCAAGAACCTATCCTATCTACTAATCCATCTCAGAATTCGACCCATTATTAACTAATAAAATAGCCCAGTTCGGAATGGGCTTTAGGCCCATTAAGCTTATGTGTTCACTTAACCTTCCTAACTGTTGCCCAGTTGGGCTTCCTTGTATGGCGTGGGACCCAAGCATTGATCTACACATCAGCCACATGGGTTCGGCCCAGCCTTTGTGATAGTGGCTTTGTCAATGGGTCTGCAACATTTTCCACTGACGCTACCTTCTAAATCAGGATGTCCCCTCTACCAGCAATCTCCCGTAGTACGTGGTACTTCCTCTCGATGTGCTTCGACTTCAAGTGGGCTCGTGGCTCCTTAACCTGAGCAATGGCTCCATTGTTGTCACACAACAATGGGATGGGTGATGTGCTGGACGGAACTACTCCCAACTCGTGAACGAACTTCTTTATCCACATGGCTTCTTTGGCAGCCTCACTTGTGGCAATGTACTCGGCCTCGGTCGTGGAGTCTGCAGTGGACCCCTGTTTGCTGCTTTTCCAGCAAACAGCACACGATTCTATCGTGAAAACATATCCAGATGTAGACTTTCTATCATTTGGATCCGACTGGAAATCGGCATCTGTATACCCTTGGATCTGTAGTGAGCTACCGTCGAATACTAGACAAAACTCTTTTGTCCTTTGAAGGTACTTAAGTATGTTTTTCACAGCAGTCCAGTGCTCCTGCCCTGGGTTGTCCTGAAATCTGCTTACTACACTCACTGCTTGAGCAATGTCAGGACAAGTGCACCGCATGGAACGTCTTTCATGCCATCAATCTCCTCAGAAGTCTTCGAAGACATCTTCTTGGAGAGAGTGACTCCGTGCCTGAAAGGAACATTTCCTTTCTAGGAGTTTTCCATGTTGTATCTTTTGACTATTTTGTCAATGTAAGCAGATTGGGATAATCCTATTATCCGCTTTGATCTATCTCTACAGAGTTGAAGACCCAGTATATAGGAGGCTTCTCCAATGTCTTTCATGGAGAATTGCTGTGAAAGCCATACTTTCATCGTAGTTAACATTCCTACATCATTTTCAATGAGCAGAATGTCATCTACATATAGAACCAAGAAGGTAACCTTATCTCTACTGTACTTCCTGTAAACATAGGGTTCATCCGGATTCTGCTTGAAGTCAAATGATTTGACAGCAGAGTCAAAACGGATGTCCAAACTTCTAGAAGCTTGCTTAAGTCCATAAATGGATCTATTAAGTTTACATACCATGTTTTCCTCACCTGCAGCAATGAAGCCTTGCGGCTGCTGCATATAGATATTTTCAGTAAGATCTCCATTCAGGAATGCAGTTTTGACATCCATCTGCCAAATATCGTAATCATGGTGTGCTGTTACAGCTAGCAGGATACTAATGGATTTAAGCATGGCCACAGGCAAAAAGGTTTCCTCATAGTCGATGCCCTTCTTTCTGAGTGTACCCTTTCGCCACCAAACGAGCTTTGAAGGTCTTAATTCGACCATCGGGGCCCTTCTTCCTCTTGTAAATCCATTAGTAGATCCACAGGGGGTGGATCTACTAAAGTCCAGACTCCATTGGTCTCCATTGGTCTCCATTGAGTCCATCTCTGCTCTCATGGCCTCCACCCACTTCTGGGAATCTATGTCTAACATAGCTTCCGCGTAAGTCACGGGATCCTCCTCACTAGTCAAGGTTTCCACCAGGTAAATATCCTGGTCATAACCATAACGGACTGGTGGCCTAGATACGCGAGTGGATCTTCTAGGTTGGTCACCACATGGAACTTGTGGGACATCTCCTACTGCTCCTGAGCTCTCCTCTTCAAGAACAACTTCCTGACGATGTTTGTCCAGGATGTAATTGGTTTCCAAGAATTGCGCATTTTGATTGCAGAACACTTTCTGCTCACTTGGGTCATAGAATATGTAACCTACAGAGCCTTTTGGGTAGCCTACAAATAGGCAATGGCTAGTCTTGGATTCCAACTTGTCTGCACTCATTCTTTTAACGTGTGCTGGACAACCCCAAACCTTCAAGTGTCTGACACTGTTAGACAGTTTTGTATGCCCTTAGCTTCAATCCGATTTGATGTACTTTTGTTATTTAGTGGAAATAAATAAAGTGCATGTTTGATTCATGTTGTTTGGTTTAATTCTGTGTAGGACCCTAAAACTGGACACTTATAGAGACTCGTGTTAGTTTTAAATGTTCACAGCCATTGGATAGGTCTGGGGAGATTTGTCCTACCAAGGCTAATACTGGTGTGCCACCAAGTGTTGGGATGGCCTGTCTCAGTCACCAGGGTAAGACCCAAGGCACATGCAGTATGGGATTACTTGAATCCTTGAACCGGACCAGATTTCCAGTATTTCCCTGGACCTTGAAGACAGATGGGCAAAACTGGAAAGTTACACCTGACCCCTAGACTCGATTATGACATTTCACTAGGTGTCGGATTGGGTTGTCTTTGATATGCCAATCAATGAGATCCTTAGATCGGGGTCAAAACCTGGGTATGTTGGGACAGTCTGAGAATTCATCTGAGTGGGTGATCATAGTGATGGGATCAGCCCCTTTGTCGGAGAAAGGGTAATAATGATCGGGAAAGGCACTCTCTCTGATGGAAACCAAACTGCCGACAGTTGATTTCAATCGTTGGAATTTTGTTTTGCAAAATTAATATATTTATATATATATATGTACGGTTTCAAAATGTTTGCAAATGGTTTTAATTCCCGGGATCCATGTGAGTGGAGAGTGCGGCACTGTTCCTTGCAGCTGAGGGAGAGGTCCTTTCTTGTCGGGCAGTGCTTGATCATTAAGGGCTGAGAGGTTAAGTGTAAGACCAAATACTGATTCCAAATACTGATTTGGATTGGGATAACTTCTAATTAGGAGTTTTCTTAATCAAGAAGAAAAGAGAAAAAAAACAAGAGGTGGAGAAATATCAAATTTCGAACCACTTTTTGATAGACGAGGGATACCTCCTGCGAATTGAGATAAGATCTCAATTGTACTCCAGAGAGAAGAGAAGCAAGTTCAGCCATCTTCGTCCCAGGAGTTCTCCTCCAGCCGCCACCATTCCCTCTTGCAAGATTCGATCTTTGCAGCAAAAGGAAGTCAAGAAATCAGTTCTTGACATCAGTCTTGCAAGAAAGACTGAAAAGACTCAGTGTTTAGTATTTCTAGTGGGTTCTTGCGAAGGATCCAATGTGTAGGACACACCTTGCTGGTTCTGTTCCATCCACAACTGTGTCATCTTCAGCAGGAATGGATCTTGGTGCATTCCATGGACATGAACACCAACTTTGGGAGATACTGCTTCTCCAGATCAGGTATATTCCTCCCTTTTTACTTTTTGGTTCAGATCTGGTTCGATTATGGTTCAAGTAAGATCCTTGAATATGGTATTCTAAATTTAGGGAATATGATTCCCAGTTGGAAGAAGGTAAGAAAATTTTTGAAATTCACCCTCCCATTCCGCAACTTTATTGGCGTCCATTAGATGGATCCTACCATTCTTTCAGTGGTATCAGAGCCACAGGTTCGAATCTTGAACCAAAAGAAAATCAGATCTGACCCTGCGCAGATGGATAGAAGTTGTTCTTCCAAGATTTGCGCAGATTGCTTTCTTTTTTTTTTTCAAGAAATGGTTTCTTGTTGAGGGCGATTGATCTGAAATTAAATTTTGTTAAATCCAATTTTTTTTAGAATTGTTCTTTATTTATTTTGATTTAATGGACTGTTCGAACTTGGAGATCGTAGTGCAGTTTTGGCGCAGATGGTCTACGCACCATTTTTCTTTTATTTTATTCAATTCGGTCTGTAAATATATTTTTTTTTCTAGACTGAATGTATAGGATTTGACCAAGAATGTAATTAATAGAAATAGGATTTCTGTTATTTTTTTTTTTGATTAAAGAAGAAGGAAGAAGATGGCGGCGCTGGAGATTTGCAATGGAGAAATCGCTTCCTGCTATTTGCAGTTTATGAAACTGCAACATTAGTAATTAACCTCTGTTTTTCAGGTGGTGCGAATAGTCCATAGTTGATTTGTGTTTGTTTAAAATCAAGTTTGTTAATTTCAGATCTTTCATGAATTAATTCTTGAATTGAAAATCAGTTTTGGACCATTTCGGACTAGATTGGACCAAAACAGTTTGGACCGAATCTGGGGTTCGAAAGGGACTGTTATTCAGTCCGTATTTCTCACACTTGCTGTTCCAAATCTGATGTTCAATTACAATGATTAATTCGGCCCACCTGTAAAGCCCAGTTTTAAAGGGTTAAAACTGCAAAAGCCCATTATTGTGAAATAAGCTGTATGGGCCGAACTGCTAACTGCGATTCAGCCCATACACCTAGTAGACATTAATTGTTAATGATTTAGATTCTAATGGGCTATTCGATGGGCTTTACAGCAGTTAATTGATTGGATCAATTCCTCCTTTACATGTGATGTTTGGATGATTGATGTGCTGTGACCATGGGCCAAAAGCACTTGGCCCATGAAGACTCGTTAGTGGCTCTTGCGTACACCATGGCTGAATGCACATCATTGCCATGGTGTCCCTTAAGGTCATTGGATGACCCTTCTTCGCTTGGGGGGCCCCACAACCCTGAAAAGGGATGCGTACGGAACCCCTAGCCGATTAAGGCCCACCAGAAATCTGACTTCAAGAAAGTCAGTCGGAGCCACTCTGGTTTGACCTAAATTAGAACTAGGGCGTAATTTCATTCCCTCCAGCAAATATGAATGCATGTGATAGGGAGATCCATATGATGGACTCTCTAAAGGCCTTCTGTCATTAGCACAATGATGGGTCCTTCATTAATGAGGAAATGCACCATAAAATTGGGCTATCCATTTGTTGTTGGATTTGTCAGAGTGTTTCATAAGATGATAGGGGCGTCATAGACCGATGTGGGAGGGGCTTCACCAGAAAATGGGAACTCTCTCACGGTACCTTGGCGTAACCTGAATATGATGGGTAAGCACTCACTGGATAGAAAGGTTTACTTGAAAACGGCTCTGAACCTTGTCTGACAGAGGCCAAAAGGAAATTCATTTGATGAGTGAATATGATCCGTCACAGAAAGGTGGTGGGGTTATGCAGCTGAAACAGTTGGCTTCACGCACCCCATGTGATTTCCTACATTTCCAGAGACATTTCGTCGTCTCCGTCACTGAGAAAGGAGGGAAATCTCAGAGATGAACAAATGGGAATGGAACATAGATTAAAAACCATATCTATGTAGGTAACATGAATCAAACTAAGGTTGTGGACTAACGTATTTGCTGTTTTATCAGAAAATGGCAAACGGTCAATTTGCAAAGCTTCTAGATGATAACAAGCTTAAGGGCCCAAACTATGCCGACTGGTACAGAAATCTTATGCTGGTCCTAACTTCCGAAAAGTTAGACAAGGTGGTGAAAAATCCTGCCCCGGGAACGTCCGGGTGATAGGGCTTCTGAGGCCCGTAGGAGGGACTACCAAGATTGGGAGGATAAGAACTCCCTAGCCCGCTGCTTTGTCATTGCCTCATTAGACAACTCAATACAGAGGCAGTTCGATCAGAGCGAACTAGCCAAGGACATATTGGATAGTCTAAGAACAATGTATGAAGAGCAGAACCATTCTACTCGACAGAAGGTCCTGAAATTGTTCATGACCACGCAGATGTCCAAAGGGCAGAAAGTTCATGACCATTGTCTTCGGATGATGGGATACATTAACGAACTAGAAGCTCTTGGATCTGGGCTAGATCTTGGCACGCAAGTGGATGCCATCCTAAATTCTTTGCCCTCTTCCTTCAATGCGTTCACAACGAATTATAATATGAATAAGCTGAATGTCAGCGTCCAAGAACTCAACAATATGTTGCAGAGAGCCGAGGATCTACTCAAGAAGGATGAGCCTGTGGTTATGCTTGCCGAAGCTAACAAATCGGGCAAGAGAAAGAGAAAGGCAAAGAAGTCCCAAAAGAAAACTGCCAAACCTAAGTAGCAGAAGAAGAACAAGGCATCTGATGTCTGTCATTTCTACAAGCAGACCGGCCACTGGAAGAGGAATTGTCCTACCTACCTGGAATCTAAGAAAGGTAACATCGAGACTTGTGCCATAGAAACTAATATGTTAGTTACTTCTGTGTCCTGGTGTGTTGACTCCGGGGCTTTAACTCATGCGTGTAACTCACTGCAGGGGTTCAAAGTTAGCAGAAGATTGAGTGAAGGCGAAGTGACACTATTTTTGGGAACAACTGCAAGTGTTGCAGCTGCGGTTATAGGAACCGTAGAATTAGTTTTTAGAGGAGTACTTGTGCTTAAAGATTGTCTTTATGTACAGAACTTGAGAAGAAATTTAATTTTTGTTTCTAAACTGTGTGCTGATGGATATACTGTTTATTTTAGTAATATGATTACTGTTAAATGGAATAACAAATTCATCGCATGCGGGGAACTAGAGAACGGTCTCTATGTTCTACATCCTTCTCTGGAAACTAACTTAACCGAAACTACGTCGGTCGAAAATCCCAAGAAAAGGAATCGTGATATAGTAAATCCCACGTGCTTCTGGCATTACCGACTTGGCCATATCGGTGTTGACCGAATCACAAGGCTGGTAAAGGATGGTCCTTTGGATTTTCTAAACATAGAAAATCTTCCCACTTGTGAACCTTGCCTTCAAGGTAAGATGTCTAAGCGGTCATTTGACGGTAAGCCTGAAAGATCTGAAGGCACACTTGACCTAATACATACTGATGTATGTGGTCCCCTGAGTGTGAGGACACGGAATCAACACATGTATTTCATCACCTTTACAGATGATTTTTCACGATATGGTTACGTGTACCTAATGAGACATAAGTCTGAATCCTTTGAAAAATTCAAAGAGTTCAAACAGGAAGTTGAGAAACAGTTACGGAGAGAAATTAAGGCCCTTCAATCAGATCGAGGTGGCGAGTATCTCTCTGACGAATTCAGGGACTACTTAATGGTCAATGGTGTAGTGTCACAATTAGCTCCTCCTGCTACACCTCAACTCAATGGTGTTTCAGAGAGGAGGAATAGGACCTTGTTGGACATGGTCCGATCACTTCTCGTACGCTCATAATTACCCACATCCTTTTGGGGATACGCATTAGAGACTGCTATCTACGTGCTGAATCAGGTTCCAACCAAATCAGTTCCGAAAACTCCATATGAACTTTGCACCGGAAGGAAGCCAAGTGTAAGACACTTGAAGATTTGGGGTTGTCCTGCACACGTTAAAAGAACAAGTGCAGACAAGTTGGAATCTAAAACCAGGCGTTCCCTGTTTATAGGCTACCCAAAGGATTTGGTGGGTTATCTATTCTATGATCCAAGTGAGCAGAAAGTGTTCTGCAGTCAAAACGCCCACTTCTTAGAATCCGAATACATCCTGGACACCCATCGTCAGGAAATAGTTCTTGATGAGGAGAGCTCAGGAGCAGTGGGAGATGTCCCACAAGTTCCAGGTAATGACCAACCTAGAAGGTCCACCCGGGTATCTAGACCACCAGTCCGATATGGTTATGACCAGGATAGTTACCTGGTGGAAGCCTTGACTAGTGAAGAGGATCCCGTGACTTATGCGGAAGCTATGTTAGACATAGACTCACAGAAGTGGGTGGAGGCCATGAGAGCTGAGATGGACTCGATGGAGACCAATGGAGTCTGGACTCTAGTAGACCCACCCTCCGGGGTAAAAGCAATTGGTTGCAAATGGATCTACAAGAGGAAGAAGGGCCCCGATGGCAGGATTGAGACCTACAAAGCTCGTTTGGTGGCGAAAGGGTATACTTAGAAAGAAGGCATCGATTATGAGGAAACCTTTTCGCCCGTGGCCATGCTTAAATCCATTAGGATCCTGTTAGCTGTAGCAGTGTACCATGACTACAAGATTTGGCAAATGGATCTCAAAATTGCATTCCTGAATGGAGATCTTAGTGAAGATATCTACATGCAGCAGCCACAAGGCTTCATTGTTGCTGGTCAGGAACACATGGTATGTAAACTCAATAGATCCATATATGGACTAAAGCAGGCTTCTAGGACTTGGAACATCCATTTTTATTCTGCAGTCAAAACGTTTGACTTTGAGCGAAATCCGGATGAGCCCTGTGTTTACAGGAAATCCAATGGGGATAAGATCACCTTTTTGGTGTTGTACGTGGACGATATCCTACTCATTGGGAATGATGTAGGAATGTTGACTTTGGTCAAGGTATGGCTATCACAGCAGTTCTCCATGAAAGATCTTGGAGAAGCTTCATACATACTCGGTCTTTGACTCTATAGAGATAGATCGAAGTGGATAATTGGATTATCCCAGGCTGCTTATATTGACAAAATTGTCAAGAGATACAGCATGGAGAACTCCAAGAAAGGAAATGTTCCTTTCAGGCACAGAGTCACTCTCTCCAAGAAGATGTCTCCCAAGACTTATGAGGAGATTGAGAGCATGAGAGACATTCCCTATGCCTCAGCCGTAGGGAGCATCATGTATGCCATGTTGTGCACTCGCCTGGACATTGCTCTGGCGGTGAGTGTGGTAAGCAAATTCCAGGCAAACCCAGGGCAGGAGCATTGGACTGCTGTGAAGAACATACTCAAATACCTTCGAAGGACAAAAGAGTTTTGTCTGGTATTCGATGGTAGTTCACTGCAAGTTCTAGGGTATACCGATGCCGATTTCCAGTCGAATCCAGATGATAGAAAGTCTACATCTGGGTATGTTTTCACAATAAGATCGTGTGTTGTTTGCTGGAAAAGCAGCAAACAGGGGTCGACTGCAAACTCCACAACCAAAGCCGAGTACAATGCCGCAAGTGAAGCTGCCAAGGAAGCCGTGTGGATGAAGAAATTCATACTTGAATTGTGAGTGATTCCATCCAGCACATCACCCATCCCATTGTTGTGCGACAACAATGGTGCGATCTCCCAGGCTAAAGAGCCTTGGGCTCACTCGAAGTCAAAGCACATCGAGAGAAAGTACCATGTACTATGGGAGATCGTTGGTAGAGGGGACGTCCTAATTCAGAAAGTAGCATCAGCAGATAATGTGGCAGACCCATTGACTAAGCCACTGACACAGAAGGTGTTTGAGAAACACGTGGAAAGTATGGGACTTTGGCTTGTACCAGATTGGACCTAAGTGCAAGCGGGAGCTATTAGACAGTTTTGTATGCCCTTAGCTTCAATCTGATTTGATGTACTTTTGTTATTTAGTGGAAATAAATAAAGTGCATGTTTGATTCATGTTGTTTGGTTTAATTCTGTGTAAAACCCTAAAACTGGACACTTATAGAGACTCGTGTTAGTTTTAAATGTTCACAGCCATTCGATAAGTCTGGGGAGATTTATCCTGCCAAGGTTGATACTGGTGTGCCACCAAGTGTTGGGATGGCCTGTCTCAACCACCAGGGTAAGACCCAAGGCACATGCAGTATGGGATTACTTGAATCCTTGAACCAGACAAGATTTCCAGTATTGCCCTGGACCTTGGAGACAGATGGGCAAAACAGGAAAGTTACACCTGACCCCTAGACTCGATTATGACATTTCACTAGGTGTCAGATCGGGCTGTCTTTGATATGCCAATCAGTGAGATCCTTAGATGGGGGTCAAAACCTGGGTATGTTGGGACAGTCTGAGAATTCATCTGAGTGGGTGATAATAGTGACGGGATCAGCCCCTTTGTCGGACAAAGGGTAATGATCGGGAAAGGCACTCTCTCTGATGGAAACCAAACTGCCGGCAGTTGAGTTCAATCATTGGAATTTTGTTTTGAAAAATTAATATATTTATACATATATATGTACGGTTTCAAAATATTTGCAAATGGTTTTAATTCCCGGGATCCATGTGAGTGGAGAGTGCAACACTGTTCCTTGCAGCCGAGGGAGAAGTCATCTCTTGTCGGGAAGTACTTGATCATTAAGGGCTGAGAGGTTAAGTGTAAGACCATTTAGGATAGTACCTGATGGGCTAATCTTGCACCTGCCCACAGTCCCTAGGTTTTTATAAGATGGCTTGGCCCAGGGACCACTTAATGTAAGTGTTGGGCCCATAGGGTCCATATGATGGGCTCAGGGGTTTACTGAGTTTTTCAGTGAATTCAGCTGGGCCTTATTTTAAAGGCTGGGCCGAACCCATGTGGCTGGTGTGTAGATCAATGCTTGGGTCCCACACCATACAAAGAAGCCCAACTGGGCAGCAGATAGGAAAGTAATTAAACACTGAACACTTAATGAGCCAAAAGCCCATTTCGAGGTGGGCTGATATATTCACCCATATGGGGCGAATCTGAGATTAATGTTAGAAAAAGGATAGGGCCTTTAACCTTATCCACTCTAGGAGATCAAATTCAAATTAAATTTGAATCTGGTAACCTCCTGATAAGATCAGGAGTAAGCTAACATAATCTGCAGATAGGATTAAGATTATCCCCTATCCAAATACTGATTTGGATTGGGATAACTCCTAATTAGGAGTTTTCTTAATCAAGAAGAAAAGAGAAAAAAAACAAGAGGTGGAGAAATATCAAATTTCGAACCACTTTTTGATAGACGAGGGATACCTCCTGCGAATTGAGATAAGATCTCAATTGTACTCCAGAGAGAAGAGAAGCAAGTTCAGCCATCTTCGTCCCAAGAGTTCTCCTCCAGCCGCCACCATTCCCTCTTGCAAGATTCGATCTTTGCAGCAAAAGGAAGTCAAGAAATCAGTTCTTGACATCAGTCTTGCAAGAAAGACTGAAAAGACTCAGTGTTTAGTATTTCCAGAGGGTTCTTGCGAAGGATCCAATGTGTAGGACACACCCTGCTGGTTCTGTTCCATCCACAGTTGTGTCATCTTCAGCAGGAACAGATCTTGGTGCATTCCTTGGGAGTGAACACCATCTTTGGGAGATACTGCTTCTCCGGATCAGGTATATTCCTCCCTTTTTACTTCTTGGTTCAGATATGGTTCGATTATGGTTCAAGTAAGATCCTTGAATATGGTATTCTAAATTTAGGGAATATGATTCCCAGTTGGAAGAAGGTAAGAAAATTTTTGAAATTCGCCCTCCCATTCCACAACCTTATTGGCGTCCATTAGATGGATCCTACCATTCTTTTAGACACTTGGTTTCTTTCCGGTCCAAAGTTCATATGGAGTATTCGGAACCGATTTGGTTGGAACCTGATTCAGCACGTAAATCGCAATCTCTAATGCGTAACCCCAAAAGGATGTGGGTAACTTTGAGTGTATGAGAAGCGACCGGACCATATCCAATAAGGTCCTTTTCCTCCTCTCTGAAACACCGTTAAGTTGTGGTGTAGCAGGAGGAGCTAATTGTGATACTATCCCATTGTCCTTTAAGTAGTCCCTGAATTCGCCAGAGAGATACTCGCCACCTCGATCTGATCGAAGGGCTTTAATTTCTCTCCCTAACTGTTTCTCGACCTCTTGCCTAAACTCTTTGAACTTTTCAAAGGATTCATACTTGTGTCTCATTATGTACACGTAACCATATCGTGAAAAGTCATCTGTGAAGGTGATGAAATACACGTGTTGATTCCATGTCCTAACACTCAGGGGACCACATACATCAGTATGTATTAGGTCAAGAGTGCCTGTACATCTTTCAGGCTTACCGTTAAATAGCCGTTTCGTCATCTTGCCTTGTAGGCAAGGCTCATAGGTGGGAAAATTTTCTACAGTTAGAAAATCCAAAGGACCATCCTTTACCAACCTTATGATTCGGTCAACACTGATGTGGCCATGTTCGTAACGCCACAGACACGTGGGATTAACTGTATCACGGGCTCTCTTCTTGGGGATTTCAGCCAACATAGTTTCGGTTATATTAGTTTCTAGAGAAGGATGTAGAACATAGAGACCATTCTCCAGTTCCCCGTATGCGATGAATCTGTTGTTTCTTGTAATAGTAATTGTATTACTAAAGAAGACAGAATAACCATCTGCACACAGTTTTGAGACAGAAATCAAACTTCTCCTTAAATTTTGTACATAAAGACAATCTCTCAGTACAATTGTTCCTTCTCTAAAAAGTAACTCCACGGTTCTTATGGCCGCGGCTGCAACAGTTGCAGTAGTACCCAAGTAGAGTGTGACTTCTCCTTCACTCATCCTTCTGCTTACCTTGAACCCCTGCAGTGAGTTACATGCATGAGTTGAAGCCCCGGAGTCAATACACCAGGACGCAAAAACTACCAATAAATTGGTTTCTATAACACAAGTTTCGAAATTACCTTTCTTGGATCCAGGTAGGCAGGACAGTTCATTTTCTAGTGGCCGGTCTTCTTGCAGAAGTGACAGGCATTTGATGCTTTGTCTTTCTTCTGCTTCTTGCCCTTAGTGGCTTTCTTCTGAGGCTTCTTTGCCTTCCTCTTTCTCTTGCCTGTCTTGCTAGCTTCAACAAGCACAGCTACAGCCTCATCCTTTCTAATCAGTTCTTCAACTCTTTGCAACATATTGCTGATTTCTTGCAAGCTGACATTCAGCTTGTTCATGTTATAGTTCATAATGAACGGATTAAAGGAATGAGGCAAAGAATTAAGGATAGCATCTATCTGGGTTGCAAGCCAGCCCGGATCCAAGAGCCTCCAGTTCGTTGATATATCCCATCATCCAAAGACAATGATCATGAACTTGTTGGCCCTTGGTCATTTGTGCGGTCATGAACTGTTTTAGGACCTATTGTCGAGTAGAACGATTCTGCTCTTCATACATCATCCTGAGACTGTCCAATATGTCCTTGGCAAGTTCGATATGATCGAACTGCCTCTGTATTGGGTTGTCCAAGGAGGCAATGATGTAACACCGGGCAAGGGAGTTTTTCTCCTCCCATTCCTGATAGTCTCTCCTTCGGGCCTCAGAAGCCCTATCTCCCGGACGCTCCGGGGCAGGATTCTTTGCCTCTTTGTCTAGCTTTTCAGAAACTAGGACCAGCATAAGGTTCATGTACCAGTCGGCATAGTTTGGGCCCTTCAACTTGTTGTCATCAAGCAATTTTGCAAATGATCCGTTTGCCACTTTCTGAGAAAAGAGCAAACATCAGTCCACAACCTAATTTGATTCATGTTCATTTCATAGATATGGATTTTATCTCCATTTATTCTTATCTGAGATTTCCCTCCTTTCTCACTGACGGAGACTACGGGTTGTCTCTGGAAATGTGGGAAATCACATAGGGTGCATGGAGCCAACTGTCAACTGCATAACCCCACCACCTTTCTGTGAATGATCATATCCACTCATAATATGAGCTTTCCCTTTGGCCTCTATCAGACAAGGTTCAGAGCCATTTTCAGGTAAACCTTTTTGTCCAGTGAGTGCTTACCCATCATATTCGTGAACGCCAAGGTACCGTGAGAGAGTTCCCATTTTCTGGTGAAGCCCCTCCCACATCAGTCTATGACGCCCCTATCATTTTATGAAACACTCAGATAAGCCCAACAGCAAATGGATAGCCCATTTTCTGGTGCTTTTCCTCATTACTGAAGGACCCATCGTCATGCTAATGATGGAAGGCATTTAGAAAGTTCATCATATGAATCTCCCTATCACATGCACTCATATTAGCTGGAGGGAACAATTAATTACGCCCTAGTTCTAAGTTTAGGTCAAACCAAAGTGGCTCCCACTGACTTTCATAAAGCCAGATTGCAGTGGGCCTAAATCGGCTAGGGTTTTGCACGTAACCTCTTGATGAGGTGTGGGGCCCACCACTGAGGGAGGTCATCCAATGACCAAAAGGGACACCATGGCAATGATGTGCATTCATCCCTGGTGTGCACAAGAGCCACTGTCGATTGAGCATGGGCCAAGCACTTATGGCCCATGTACGTAGCACATCACACATCCATACATCACATGCAGGGATAAATTGATCCAATCAATTAATCATCTATAAGGCCCATTGAAGCCCATTTTAAATCCTTAATATTAACCATTAATATTATCTAGGTATATGGGCCGAATGGTTCAGCCCATATAGCTTTAAATGTTAAGTGGGCTTTTAGCAGTTTTAACTATTTAAAACTATTTAATTAAACATCAATCCTCAGGCCCATTAGTGGGAAAGCTAGGGCTGACTTTCAGCCTTGATTGAACCCTAGATTCAGTCCAAACAATTTGAACCAATCTCCGTTCGAATGGGTCTAGGTTTTGATCTTTAATTAAATCTTTAATTCAAGAAAATAATCTGAAATTAAATACTGATAAAAGAAAATCAAGAATCAGTCAATCATGGCTGTTCGCACAATCCATCCTGCAAAACAGAGGTTAGATCACAGTTTGCAGTTTCATAAACTGCAAATCGCAGATTGTAGTTCTCCCATCTGCGATCTCCTTCTCACGGCATGAGAACCTTCATAAACTGGACCTCGAACCCCTGGCCCAGCACGGCATGAACCTTCATGCTAGGCCTGATACGGCTCGTGGGCTGTCGTGCCATGCCGAGATAGGCTGGTCCACGGCCCGGCCTGATTTACACCTCTACCTATGGTGAGACTTGTGAGAGCTGATCCCATATAGTTTGGACAAGGAATGAACGATGATAATTATGATAGTGAGAGAGAAGTTACAAAAGAAAATAAGTTTCTAAGAATTTAGAGCGGAAGGTAAAAGTTTTTGTTTCTTCTTCCTGAAGAAGAAAAGTTAGTAGTCCATATTTGATATTAGGGGTGGCAATTGAGTGAATTTTGTGCCAATTGAGCAGCAACCTTAGTATAGTGGGTCAGGTTAGATGGCAAACATGCATCTGATCGGTTTTTTTGTAAGCCAGAAGAGAATTGGCATAGCCACCCTATGTAGTTGAGCCAAAGTTAAATAATAATGAAAGGAGTTGCAAAAGAAAATATGCTTAATTAAGTCAATAGTCATAGCCCATAAGTTTATAGATAGGTGTGGCAATAATGATATTTTAAATATCGATGGATATGTATTGGTTGATGCATATCAATTTTGAAGCTTTCTGGCATGTGGCATCGGTAATAAGTTTTCAAGGCCATGCTTGGTTTGAAGGAAAAGGTAGGCAAAGACAGGGAAACCGATACAAGGGTTGTAAAGGTTTCCCTACCTTTCGTTTCCTTTCCTTACATTTTCCTTGAAACAAAACATAGCCTAAAGGTTTTGATTGGAAAGGAAAAGTTAGTAGCCCAAAAGTGATAAAGGTAGGTTTGGAAAATCTATCTATCTATCTATCTATCTGTATCTATCTATATATATATATATATATAATAAAACAAAGTGGTCAAGAAATTTTCTCATTTTTTTGAATTTTTTATTTTTTTATTCCATGTCATTTTGAAACAATGCACTTTCCCAATAACCTAAATAATCACTTCTCCTAAAATTTATCCTAAACTACCTCCCCCACTTTCTCTAGAATTATTTTTAATTTCTATTTATCTTCTAAATTATCTCTAATTCTTATTTATCTCCACAATTATCTCGAATTTAGTAGAGCGTTTCTCTCCTAAATTATCTCTAATTCCTACTTATCCTCTCCCCTACTTTATATCTATATCTATCTAAAGAAAGTTAGGATTAAAAATATTAAGAATTATTTAAATATTCTAACAAAATTATATAATAACTTTAAAATATTTATTAAAAACACAAAAAAATAATATTATATTTTTACAAAATATATCACGAAATTATGTATTAACAAAGTAAATTATGTTTTTTTTTCTTGGATTATCAATTTAATAATATGTAATATCTTTAAATAAATAAAATCAAAATAACAAAACATTTTAAATATTTTATAAATTCTTTAAATATTTACCATAACTATATTTTAAATAATTAAAATAACGAAATTATGTAATGAATTTAAAAAATTTCTTCAAAGTAAAAAAATAATTATAACATAATTTTGAAATTAATACTAATTTAATATATTATAAAATTAATAATGAAATTATGTAATAATAGTACAAATGTATGATTTTATGGATAATTTAAATTTAAGAAATAATTAATATTTTTAAATTTAAATATTTTACATATTATTTAAGTATTTAAATAACTAAATATTTTAAATAGAAAAATATTTAACATAACTAGATTTTAAATAGTTAAAATAATGAAATTATTTAATAAATGTAAAAATTCTGAAAAATAGAAAAATAATTATAACATATTATTGAAATTAATAATAATTTAGTATTTTTACATGATATCGTAAATAACTAATGTCACTTATGTCAAGTAATAATTCAAGAAAATAACCTTTAAAAAATAATATTTATTAATAATAATTTTAAACTCTTAATCTGTATTTATTATATAGTTATATAAACTAAAATTAATATTTATTGTGTTTTAGTAATTATTTATTGTTTTTGTGACAAATGTATTTTCAATGATTATATATAAATTTATTTTATTTTGTTATTTAACAGAAAACTTTCAATAATTATTGGAGATTAAACTATTGTTATTGAAAGTTTTAAATTTAATTTGTTGTACTTATTGTATTTTTGTTATAACTTATTGATTAATATTTTTAAGAGATTAAACTATTTATAGATTAAATTAATATATTTTTAGTACTTATTGTATTTTTGTAATAATTGTTTCTTCATTATCAATATATTTTCAACAATTATGTATTTTTGCTATAAATTTTCAATAATTATTTTAGATTAAACTATTGTTATTTATCAGAGATGGGACTACTAATTTAGCTGAAATTATAAGTGTTAATGGGTTGGTTCGGTTCAGTCATAGGCTATTTGGCTAACCAAATTAACCTAATCAAGTTGGGGAGTTGGTCAGCTAAAACCGTCTGACCTTTTGTGAAAACTGACCCAATCAATTTATATCGATTTGGGTTGATTTCAAAAGATTTAAATTTAATTTTAAAAATTACAATACAATTATTAAAAAATAAATTAGAAATTAGATTTATTATATAAAACATTTTAGTCGTTTTACAAATGGCCAAAGTGAAACTGATCTAACTTGGTCAAATTGGGAAATTTTTTAACCAAAGCCGATCTAAAATACTAGAAAACTGATCAACTCAGGTCAAGTGGATCGGGTTGGCCAATTTCATCAGTTTGATGAATAAACCTAACTGAAATTAATTATTGTTATTTTTGTGTTATAAAAATTTATTAAAAGTAGTATATAAAATATGAATATTTATTAATTATTTAAAAAATTGAAAATATAAAACGAATACTCTTATGAATTCACATCTGCGCCCCACAATGTCCCACAACATATCCCCGTCGTTTATTGGGAACATCTCCCAATGATGACATCATCGGCTCTGGCACTATCATCGAGAGATGTTCCCAATACATGGTGGAACATTGTGGGGCGTAGATGTGAACTCTACTCTTATGTGTTTCTATTAGGGTCATTTACTAGAACACACCTTATAGTTTTACATATTTACTTAAACCTACCTTATAGTTTTCATTTTACTAAAGCATCCCATATATTTTATGACTTATTTACTTAATCAACCTATCATTAAGGAATATTTGTTTTGCTATTAGACCCATGATTTTTTATTCCAAAAAATACCCTTAACACTTTTTTTATTTATAAAACAAAATTAACCAAATATAGCCAATATAGTGGTTGCTCGTGTCTTATTAAGGGTAAAGATGGTATTTAAATTTTTATTTTCTTTTAATTAAATTTATTTAAATGAGCATTAGGGTCAACACTGTCATCTAATGGAAGATTGATTAAATCCACTGCAAATTATAAGTGGTGTTTTAGTAAAATGCTAACTATATGGTAGATTTTAGTAAATTCATTAAACTATAAGGGTATTTTAATAAATGACCCTTTTCTATTATTTAGCTTTTGCATAATAAATCCCATGCATTGCACGGGTCCCCGCTAGTATATATATTAAAACAAAGTGGTCAAGAAATTTTCTCATTTTTTTGAATTTTTTGTTTTTTTTTTATTCCATGTCATTTTCAAAACAACCAATGAGATGCACTTTCCCACTAACCTAAATAATCTCTTCTCCTAAAATTTCTCCTAAACTACCTCTCCCATTATCCCCCACTTTCTCCAAAATTATCTCTAATTCCTATTTACCTTCTAAATTATCTCTAATTCCTATTAATCTCCAAAATTATCTCTAATTTAGTAGAGAGTTTCTCTCATAAATTATCTCTAATTCCTATTTATCCTCTCCCCTACATTTTATATATATCTATCTAAGGAAAGTTTGGATTAAAAAATTTAAGAATTATTTAAATATTCTAACAGAATTATATAACAACTTTAAAATATTTATTACAAACACAACAAAAATTATATTTTTACAAAATATTTCATGAAATTATGTACTAACAATTTAAATTATGTTTTTCCGGACTATCAATTTAAATGTTTTTAAATATTTAATAATATGTAATAGCTTTAAATAAATAAAATTCAAATAACAAAAGATTTTAAATATTTTATAGATTATTTAAATATTTAAATAACTAAATATTTATCATAACTAGATTTTAAATACTTAAAATAAAAAAATTATGTAATAAATTTAAAAACGTTTCATCAAAGTATAAAAATATTTATAACAAAATATTGAAATTAATATTAATTTAATATATTACAAAACTAATAATGAAACTATGTAATAATTGTATAAATTATGATTTTATGGATAATTAAATTCAATAAATAATTTGTATTTTAAAATTTAAATATTTTACATACTAATTAAGTATTTAAATAAATATATATTTTAAAGAAAAAATATGTAGCATTACTAGATTTTAAATAGTTAAAATAATGAAATTATGTAATAAATTTAAAAAAATCCTGAAAATTAGAAAAATAATTATAACATAATATTGAAATTAATAATAATTTATTATTTTTAAATAATATTGTAAATAACTAATTTCACTTACATCAAGTAATAATTCAAGAAAATAACTTTCAAAAAATATTATTTATTTATAATAATTTTAAACTCTTAATCTATATTCATTACATAATTATATATATACTAAAATTAATATTTATTGTATTTCAGTAATTATTTATTGTTTTTTGTGATAAATGTATTTTCAATGATTATGTATAAATTTATTTTGTTTTTCTATTTAACAAAAAACTTTTAATAATTATTGGAGATTAAACTACTATTATTGAAATTTTTAAATTTAATTTATTGTACTTATTGTATTTATCATATTTTTGTTATAACTTATTGATTAATTTTTATTAGATATTAAACTATTATTTGAGATTATACTATTTATTGACTAAGTTAATATATTTTTATAACTTATTGTATTTTTGTAATTATTGTATTTTTTTCATTATCAATATATTTTCAATAATTGTGTACTTTCACTATAAAATTTCAATAATTATTGGAGAGTAAACATTCTTACTTATCAGAGATGAGACAATTAATTTAGCTAAAATTATGAGTGTTCATGATTTGGTTTGGTTCGGTCGTAGGTTATTTGGCTAACCAAATTGACTTGTTCAGGTTGGGGAGTTGGTCAGCTGAAACCAATTGACCTTTTGTGAAATCCAACCCACTCAAGTTGTATCTATTTGGGTCAATTTTTTGGTTTGGTCAGTCGGTTCAAAAAATTTAAACTTAAAAATTAAATTAATTTTTTAAAATTATAGTGCAATTATTAAAAAGTAAATTTAAAAATTAGATTTATGATATAAAAACATTTTAGACTAAGAAATACGGGAAATTTTCACTTTTCCATATTAAAAATTATATTTTAAATATAAAATATTAATATATATCCATGGTTAGGTCATTCGATTTTGGTCGGTTTACAAATAGCCAAAGTGAAACTGATCGAACTTGGTCGAATTGGGAAATTTTTTAATCAAAGCCGACCTAAAATACTAGAAAACCAAGGAACTCAAGTCGAGTTGATCGGGTTGGTCGGTTTCATCAGTTTGATGAATAAACCTAATTGAAATTAAATATTGTTATTTTTGTATTGTAAAAAATTTATTAAAAGTAGTATATAAAATATGAATAATTATTAATTATTTAAAATTTTGAAAATATAAAACAATTGTATACTCTTATGTGTTTCTATTAGGGTCATTTACTAGAATACCCCTTTAGGGATGGCAATTTTCTCCATCCACGACGGGGACCCGACTTCCCTGACTCAATGGGACCAGGGATGGGGATTGTTTTGGCGTGGCGGGGATTAATAGGAATCCCCAATCGTGGTCGGGGATGGCAATTTATTCATCTTAAATAAATTTATTTAAAAAAATACTATTATCTGAAAACATTTTGGGGATTTGGGTCCCCACGGGGAAACCATCCCCATCGGGGATCGGGGATGGGGGTTAATTTCAGAGTTGGAGTCAAGGACGGGGAATATGATCCCCGCCTCGTTGCCATTCCTACACACCTTATAGTTTTATATATTTACTTAAACCTACCTTATAGTTTCCATTTTACTAAAACATCCCATGTATTTTACAACTTATTTACATAATCAACCTTTCATTAAGGAGTGTTTGTTTTGCCATTAGACCCATGATTTTTTATTCCAAAAATACCCTTAACACATTTTTTGTATAGAAAACAAAATTCACCAAATATAGCCAATAGAGTGGTTGCACGTGTCTTATTAAGGGCAAAAATGGTATTTTTATTTTTATTTTATTTTGATTAAATTTATTTAAATAAACATTAGGGTCAACACTGTCATTTTCCACTATCATCTAATGGAAGATTGATTAAATCCATTGCAAATTATAAGTGGTGTTTTAGTAAAATGCTGACTATAGGGTAGATTTTAGTAAATCCATGAAACTATAAGAGGTACTTTAGTAAATATAGCCTAATAAATCTTGTGCATCGTACGGGTCCCCGCTAGTACTATATATATAAAGCAAGGTTGTCCTTCCCCTTTTTTGCTTCCTCTTTAACTCTCTCTTCTTCTTCCAATCCCCCTTCCCAGCCCTCCTATTAAGCCAAGTCACCAAGGCTTTAGCCCCTATTTATTAGGCTATGTCATTTTCTTCTCAACAATTCAAATCTTAAAAATTTTCCTAAAATACCTAAAACTTTCTCCTAAAGCATCTTCTAATCTATCTCACATGCCCAATAAACCATTTAATTCTAATGTCTCTTTCCCTCCCTCCCCCACTCTATTTCTATGTTTATCTCTCTCCACCTTCCAAATACATGTATATAATTTTCAGCAATGTATTAAAGTATTTATGTTTAAATTAAAACTCTTTTTTTTAAATATTTAAGTTAAAACTTAAACATTGAAATTAGGTAATTAAAAATATTTAAAATACTAATAAGAGAAAAATAGATAATACAATAAGAGAAATAATAAAAGTAAGTAATAAATTTTAATAATTAATTAAGAATCTTATTAGAATTATAAATAGTATTTTAATGTTTTCATTATAAAATCTCTCTCTCTCTCTCTCTCTCTCCATGGGACATTTTGAGCCTCACACATTACTATTTGTATTAATACTGAAATTTGGCAAACACTATAGCAAGATAAGTTAAGAAAATATAAGTTTTTAGTTACCAATTTGATAGATTTGGTTTGGCTTACCAAAATTGCTATATAAATTTGTAGAAAATATGTCTTGAAAATAAATATTATACTAAAATATTAATTTAATAATTAATTAAATTTTGAATAAAATATTTGTTGTTATATATCCCAAAAAATTCTATTAAAATAATCAATACAATTTCTTTTATAAAGTGTGTGAAAATTTCACTATTAATTTTCTAAAACTATTTTTTGTGAGCATCAATTGTCTCCTTTGTCTTGTAGCTCCATTGCAGCAAATTTAAGTTTTGGAAGCATTGATTGGTAGATCAAATGGATTAGGTTGTTTCCCTAGCTTTGCTAAGTTTCTAGGAGATGAAGAAATGAACCAAGGGTGCAAAAATTGCTATGCGTCAAGAAGATGAAGTTCATGGGTCGAGTTATTTGAACACTACCTAAAAACTGTTTGGCCTACTAGTTTCAATTACTAAATTGGACCGATATATTTTGATTGATTCAACTCGATTATGCAATTTTGAAAATAAAAAGAGCAAATAAGAGAATTTTTTTCTAAAAATAGTTTTATTAATTAGAAAATATAAAAAAATAGAAAAATAAGGGAAAGTAACAAAAAGTTATTAACAACATTTAATTAATAGAAAATTGATTAAATCGGGGAACTTTTTCTGAAAAAATAGAAAATAACAAAAAAAGTACTTGATAGGGTCACTTTTTACTCGAGGATACAGTGTTTAAACTTTTGTTCAGTAAACACTAGAGCTAGGCATTATTGTTCCATGTGCGAATAGTTTTTTCTACCTATTTGAGAGTTCTACTTGCATAGTAAATTGGGCACCCCTAACTAGTGTTTAGAAAACCGGACTACCAACAAGTCAAACTAGTTGAACCATGACTTGGGACCTTGGCCGATTTGGTCTTACCCCAATAACCGCTTTTTCTAAAAACTGGTAAAACTGCTTGATCGACTGATTTAATTAACCAGAAAATCGATGAACCTATCCTGGTTTCATGAACCTGCCTAGATCTTTAATCAATTGAAATTTTAAAATGTATTTAACAAGATTTGAACTCATAAGCTCTTATTCATATATTGCTTAATTACCATTAGTTCACCTCTTAACTTATGTTAATTAATGACTCTTTATTGTACATATTACTTTCATTACACATGTATTTCAAATAAAATGTAAATTAAGAGACTTGAACTCTAGTTATTTGCTTTAAAAATTAAGGAACTTGTCATCTATACACCATATTTAAGCATATTAAAAGTTGTAAAATATATTATATATTGTATTTATATGACATGTAATATATATATATATATATACATACATGCATACATACATATACATATATATATGTATGCATGTATGTATGTATGTATGTATGTATGTATATATATATATGTATGTATGTATGTATGTATGTATGTACGTATGTATATGTATATGTATATGTATATGCCATGTCATCACAGTTTGACCTCTACTTCGACCCCTATTAAGACTCTAACCCATGAACCTCTCCCTTCTTCGATTTTATGCCTGGTCCAGTTCTTTGCACATTGCTCCTAACCCTTTGCGTTGTCCTATGCGATGAGGCACCCTATGACTTCTTGGTTATCTATAATGTACAACTTAAATTTCTTGCCACTTTGGCTCATGAACATGGCTATTTTCCAAATTAAAAAATAAAATTGAAAGATTACTTTTAATTAGGAAGTATTATTGCTCACAATACTTATAATACTTATAGTCTAAAAAGAACAAGCTTCTAAAGGTGATCTTGAAGCTTAGATAGAGGCCAATTTGTTGGTCATTTCCACTTATTCCTAATGTATTATTAACTTAGGTGCTTCCTCTCATGTGTCTAATACATTGCAAGGGTTCAAGGAAAGAAGGTTAGTTGAGGATGAGGTAGTACCCCACATGGTAATGCCTACAACAATCAAAGCTATAGTTCTTGTAATTTGTTAACCAATTGCTTAATGATATGGGATTTGAGCCAGTTTTTGCCTAATAATTTATTCAAATTACTTTTCATTATTAAATTTAAGATATTAGTGTATTTATAACACTCAACAGTTGTCCAATTTATCCGATTGAGTTGCAATTTAACTTAAAATTAACTTCTCTTTGAATCAAACAACTAATATATGCTGAATTGAACCTATCCTTGTTTTCTCAAGTGTCTATTGTGTATAGTATTTGTGTGATTAATAGAAAACATAGATTATATATATATATATATATATATATATATATATATATATATATATATATATATATATATATATATATAAACCATTCCTGCCATGTCAGCATAGCTCTCCTTGTAGGAAACCCCCCATTCTAATTTTTTGTTTTTTTTTTATTTATTTATTTTTTTTAATTCCACATAATTACCCATTAAACCAATAAGGAAATCACATATGCTTAACTATTTCTAACAACCATAAAGAAAGAGGGATTTTCTTTTCTATTGTTTAGCCAAGTGGCACCATTTTCCCCCACTTCCTCCTAAATTGTCTCTAATTCCTATTTATCTCCTAAATTATCTCTAACTCCTATTTATCTCTTAAATTATCTCTAATCTAGTAGAGAGATTCTCTCCTAAACTATCTCTAATTCCTATTTATCCCCTCTCCCACTTTTTATCTATATCTATCTAAAGAAAGTTTCAATTAAAAAAAAATCAGAACAATTTAAATGTTATAACAAAATTATATACTAAATTTAAAATATTTATTCAAAACACAAAAAATTAATAGATTTAAAAATATTCGTATTATTAATAATTCAATATTTTAACACAATTCATCATGAAATTATATAGTAACAATATAGATTATAATTTTACGAATTATTCAATTTAAACGTTATTCAAATAATAAAAATTTAACATTAAAAAATAAAACATCAGTACAATATTTCAACAACTAAAAATATTAAATAAAAAACATTAAAATAGCTAAATAATATAACAAAATATTTAATATTACATAATAACATTAAAATAAATAAAATTCAAATAATGAAATTTTTTTAAATACTTTACATATTATTTAAATATTTAAATAACAAAATATTTAACATGCAAAATTTTAAATAGTTAAAAAACGAAATTATGTAATAAATTAAAAAAATCTTAAAAGTAGTAAAATAATTATAGTAGAATTCTGTTCTAAATGTTCCTAGAAATTCTTGCTCCATTGGACCATTTGTATCTATATGCATCAGGATCCCGATTCATGGATCTCTCAGTTCGAGAAATAAGAGGATCGAACCATCTCTTCTAACTCTTTTTCAAATTTGATAAATGTTGGTTGATCATATATTTCATTATAATTTTATGATTCAGAGTATCATTTCCTATTTGATCTCTTTGAATTCCATATTCGAAGTTGCGATCAGATCTATTCATTAAAAAGAATCGATTCGATACATTTCTTATGTATCCATAGGTTCTATAGTGGATTTGAATCAGATTTTGGATCAATCTATGTAGATTGACTGCCTCCATTATGTTGTTGCTAGCAAATACCACTCTTTTTGGTTTTGAATCTTCCAAATCATTCCCGTAGGAGATTTGGACCGATTTTTTTCTGATCCTTCGATAAAAAGATTCATTCTCTTCATAAAAAATAGGAGGTAGAACCAATAAAGATTTCTTTTTCGATTCATCCCTGGAGTTGAATACCTCATTCAAGAAGTTTTTTTATCCAATCCGTAGGAATCAATGGAAAAGGAAAATCCCTTATGATACACCAAATCTGGCTTGATTATTGATAGAGTGAATAGATCTGCCATTTCTTGAAATCTCTCTTCTGATTCAAAATCGTAGTGTAACGTATATCCCCCCTGTTCCGGTCATGGAATAGATGAAATAAATCAAAAAATGGATTTTTGTTCAAGAATGAAATCTTATTGGAACTATCCATATCCTGTTCATCCTTCGAAACCATATTACATCCCTGATTTGGTGAAATAGGATGAATTGAGATGGTGTTTTGTAAATACGTAATTATCTTGAACATATCAACCATTTTTTTATTTTCCGACCGCCTGAAAGGGACAAAAGAAACATCTTGTTGTTTCTTCAACAATTTTTGATCTCTAGTGGACCTCTCGGTAGGATTCGAACCTAGATGAAGTTCTGACCATCTGTCAGAGAAAAAAGAATGAATTGATCTTGTAGGATTCCCAAGAAATTCTTCGATTTCTTCCGGAAGCAGATGATTTCATCTGCTTCTCATGTTCCGTGAATAGCTGGGACATTGAGGAATATCCAGAAAGGCATTTCGGGAATTGGTCTGATTCTATCTCCATTAGTTCCATTTGAAGAAAGGAAGGATCCCAAAGAATTGAGCTTTCTTTTAGTTGTTGAATCTCTCTTTGCTTGATCAATGTGTGATATTCCGAATCCTCATTACTAATGGTAATGGAATCGAAATGATCTTTGGATTGATAAGAAGATCCTTTCAATTAGCTAAAATCCGTTACTTGAATGAAAATAGATCTTGTGGAATCATATTGAATATTTGACGATACATTCCGTACCTTTCTAAAAAGTCGATCCTTGTTTACCAACCACACATTGTCAAACCAAATCCAATTCTCTCTCGATACGTTCCTCAAAAAATCTGATTCATGTGGATTCTTCCCCCAACTAACGAAGAGATCTTGGCGGAATTGCCACATATGAAATTGAGCACAATTTTGCAAAGAAATACCCCACTTGTTTCTCGAGAAGAGATGGAAAACATGCTCAATATCATTTGATTGAATAGTTGACTCAGCTCCTTGTTGTTTGAAGAAACCCTCCACTTCAATTGGTCTTTCTTCACGAAAAGTAGACATGAGATAACAAATCCAGTGTTTCTTATCAATACACAAATGTATAACTCCCCATGAATTTTAATTGCGCTTATATTCATCGCTGTAGGAATTGGGTTCAAGCTTTCCCCAGCCCCTTTTCATCAATGGACCCCTGACGTATACAAAGGAGTGCAGTTTGTTCAAAAAATTCCTACCTCTATATCTATCTCTGAGATGTTTGGATTTTTCAAAACTCCATGGACATGTAGAAGAGAAATTCTATCCCCACTCGGACCAAGACATAACTTTTACCAAAAGTTTTTTGTGATCGTTTTGTTCAAATAACAATTAAGGTGAAGCAGGGTCAGGAACAACAAATCTCTTTATGATAAACAGATCCATTTTGCAAGTTCGTTATTACGGGTAGTTCCTACAAAGGATCGGACTAATGACGTATACAATACTTGAATTCTCGATGTAGATGCTACTAAAAGAATGGTAGGATCCATCTAATGGACGCCATAAAGGTTGCGGAATGGGTGGGCGAATTTCAAAAATTTTCCTACCTTCTTCCAACTGGGAATAATATTCCCTTAATTTAGAATACAGTATTCAAGGATCCTACTTGAACCATAATCGAATCAGATCTGAACCAAAAAGAAAAGGGAGGATTATACCTGATCCGGAGAAGCAGTATCTCCCAAAGTTGGTGTTCACGCCCAAAGAGGACACCAAGATCCGCTCCTGCTGAAGATGACACAGCTATAGGTGGAACGGAACCAGCAGAGTGCGTCCTACACTCTAAATCCTTCTCAAGAACCCTCTGGAAACTCTAAGCACCAAATCTTTTATAGCCTTTTCTGCAAGACTGATGTCAAGAATTGATTTCTTGATTTCTTTCTTCTGCAAAGATCAAATCTTGCAAGAAGGAATGGTGGCGGCTGGAGGAGAACTCCAAGGACGAAGATGGTTGATTGCTTCTCTTCTCTCTGGAGTGTGTATGAGATCTAATCTCAATTCGCAGGATGTATTCTTGCAAAACCCCTAGGTTCGAAATCTCTTTTTCTATCTTAGGGTTTCTCCTCTTTTCTTCTTGATTAAGAAACCTCCTAATTAGGAGTTATCCCAATCCAAATCAGTATTTGGATAGGATATGATCTTAATCCTATCTGCAGATTAAGTTAGCTTATTCCTAATCTTATCAGGAGTTTACCAGATTCAAATATGATTTGAATTTGGTCTCCCATAGTGGATAAGGTTAAAGGCCCAATCCTTTTTGCTAACATTATTCTCAGATCCGCCCCATAGATGGGTGATCATATCAGCCCAGCTTGAAATGGGCTTTTGGCCCATTAAGTGTTCAGTGCTTAACTAGTTTCCAATCTGTTGCCCAGTTGGGCTTCTTTGTATGGCATGGGACCCAAGCATTGATCTACACACCAGCCACATGGGTTCGGCCCAGCCTTTATTACAAGGCCCAATCGAATTCACTGAAAAGCTCAGTGAACCCCTGAGCCCATCACATGGACCCTATGGGCCCAACACTTACATTAAGTGGTCCCTGGGCTAAGCCATCTTATAAAAACCCAGGAACTGTGGACAGGTGCAAGATTAGCCCGTCAGGTACTATCCTAAATGGTCTTACAGTTAACCTCTCAGCCTTTAATGATCAAGCACTACCCGACAAGAGAGGACCTCTCCCTCGGCTGCAAGGAACAGTGCCACACTCTCTACTCACATGGATCCCGGGAATTAAAACCATTTGCAAACATTTTGAAACCGTACATATACATATATATATATATGTATATATTAATTTTGCAAAACAAAATTCCAATGATTGAAATCAACTGCCGGCAGTTTGGTTTCCATCAGAGAGAGTGCATTCCCAATCATTACCTTTGTCCGACAAAGGGGCTGATCCTGTCACTATGATCACCCACTCAGATGAATTCTTAAACTGTCCCAACATGCCCAGGTTTTGACGCCCGCTAAGGATCTCACTGATTGGCATATCAAAGACAGCCCGATCCGAGACCTAGTGAAGTGTCATAATCGAGTTTAGGGGTCAGGTGTAACTTTCCAGTTTTGCCCATCTGTCTCCAAGGTCCAGGGCAATACTAGAAATCTGGTCCAGTTCAAGGATTCAAGTAATCCCATACTGCATGTGCCTTGGGTCTTACCCTGGTGGCCGAGACAAGCCATCCCAACACTTGGCGGCACACCAATATCAGCCTTGGTAGGATAAATCTCCCCAGACTTATTCAATGGTTGTGAATATTTAAAACTAACACGAGTCTCTATAAGTGTCCAATTTTAGGGTCTTACACAGAATTATACCAAACAACATGAATCAAACATGCACTTTATTTATTTACACTAAATATTAAAGTACATCAAATCGGATTGAAGCTAAGGGGATACAAAACTGTCTAACAGCTACATAATTGGTTCTCATCCTTTAGAGACTACGAGTGTAATAGGAGCATCCATCAACCAAAGGATCACCCTAAGATGATCATCTCATGGCTATTGATATTTAGCTTCAGCTTCAGCCACTCGAATTTTTGATATTCCTTTTTATTTCTCATCAAACGAATGGCATCTTCTTTTGGAAATCCCAATGATACTATCAGAGTGATACAAGGGATCTAAAGAAAAAAGATGCCAAACTATATTTGTAACAAGTAAATCCCTTGTATGTAAGAAGACTTGAGAGATTTTGGGGATAAATACCAATCGCAAGGCAAGAGACGACCCAAAAAGTAATATTCATATTAATAATAATTTAATATTTTACAAAATTAATAATGAATTATGTAATAATAGTACATTTATAATTTTATATATTATTAAATTCAATAAATAATTATTATTTTAAGAATTTAAATAACAATATTATTTCAGTAACTAAATAATATTGTAAATAACTAATTTCACTTAAGTCAATTAATAATTATAGAAAATATTAATAAACAAATTTATATTTATTAGTAATAATTTTAAAATGACAGTGTATATTCATTATATATTTATATATACTATAATTAATATTTTTTTATTTTTAATAATTATTTATTGTATTTTTTTAAATATGTTTTCAATAATTATCTATAAATCTATTTTTATTTTGTTATTTAATAGAAAATTATCAATAATTATTGGAGATTAAACAACTATTATTTAACTTTTTAAATTTAATTTATCGTATTTATTGTATTTTTGTTATAAATTTATTTTTAGTATTTATATATTGTTTATAATTTATGGATTGATACTTATTAGAGATTAAACTATAATTTGAGATTACACTATTTATTGACTAATTTAGTATATTTTTAGTATTTATTATATTTTTATAATTATTGTATTTTTATTATATATCTATTATATTTTCATTATAAACTTATTTTCAATAATTGTGTACATTTGCTCTAAATTTTTAATAATCATTGGAGATTAAACTATTGTTATTTATTAGAGATTAGACTATAAATTTAGTTGAAATTAGGAATGTTCAATGATTGGTTTAGTTCAGTTGCAGGTTGTTTCACCAACTAAATCGATCTGGTCAAGTCCGCAATTTGTCACTTGAAACTGATTAACCATTAGTGAAAACACACCAACTCGGGTTGTATCGATTTGGGTCTATTTTCGGTTTAGTTTGTTTGTTCAAAAGATTTAAACTTAAAAATTAACTTTAAATTTAATAAATTACAAGATATTTTTAAAAAATAAATTACAAAAATTAAATCTATGATATAAAATATTTTAGACTAAGAAATATGGGAACTTTCCTACTTTCCCGTATTAAAAAATTAAATTTAAAATATAAAATATTAATATATTTATTAAACCAAAGCCAATCTGAAATACTAGAAAACCAATCAACTCGGGTTGAGTTTGATCGGATTGTTCATTAAAAAGTTAAAATATAAAACAATTATATACTCTTATGTATTTCTATTGTTTAACTTTTGCTGAACAAAGCCTGTGCATTGCATGGGTCCCTGTCACCATGCCTCTCCTTGCTACATTATCCCCACCCTGCATTCTCTTTGACTTTCTCTCCTTTCCCCTTCCCACCACTCCAATTAAGCCATGTCACCCAACTACCTAAAAATATTCCTATAACCTCTCTCCTAAGGTATCTCATTTAAACCAATAGGAAAGTATAATGTTGCCCCTCTCCCTAATCAATTCCTAAAATGCATCCCCCCAATCTATATCCACTTTACCTCATTTAAAAATATTCATATTAATTAATAAATAGTTAAATATGGTTAATATTTAATCCCACCCATATTCAATGAGTATTAAATAGTGTTATTACCAAAAGTTTCTAAGTACAGTTAGTAAATTACCAAAAATTAATAAATATTGTTATTAATTAACTCATTAACAAAATTTTATAGAAATTGAAAACTCTTTAACTAATTTCTATAAAATAGAGAATTATATTTAACAATTATCAAAAAGTATAAAATTTTAGTTATTGTTATTATTATAATTAATAACCAAATACAAATGGGGTAAAATATTATAATATTAGAAAATGAAATTATTAATTAATTTATATTAAAAAATAGAAGATAAATTAGTGTAATTTTGTTAGTAAACTACCAAATAAAAATATATATTTAATAACAATTTAAAAAAATTCAATAAATCCCCATAGTTACACAAATGTAATAAAATTTTCAAAAATTTTCATAAAACTACATTTTCGCAAAATAACATTTTTCAAATTAAAAGATATAAAGTATTTGAAACTTTATTTAAAATGCATTAAATAATTATTGAAATTTATTAGAATATTTTGGAAATTTTAGGAAAATTTATTACATTTGATAGATTTTGGAAAACCATTGAAAAATTATGTAATTTTCATTGCAAATTATTGAAAATTATTAAAGATAAATGACTATGGGAAATGGAAAACTATAATTTGAACAAATAATTACACAAATTATTTAGATAATCTAGTATAATATTGGGAAAAGGAAATTATTGGTTAGTTTATATTAGAAATTATAAGATAAATTAGTATAATTCTATAAGTAAACCATTTAAAAAGAAAATAAATTATTTAGTAAAAATTTAAATAAATTGGAATAAATTTTCAAAATATCACAAGCCCAATAAATTTTTCAAAATTTTCAGAAAATTACATTTTTGATATTAAAGACAACTTAGTGTACTTTTAGAAATTTACCATGTGGTTGATACTCAATATATCCCTTTGATGATTTCTATCATCAAATTGAATATTGGGTTAACAGGGGCAATGTTTTCAAAACTTGATCAAACCAAATGGTTAGACCAAGAAAATTGGGAACTGGACACCGTTTCACCTCAAAACCACTTTTTGTCCAAAAACCGTTTATTTGGTTAGCGAACCGCTGACCTGGGTGGTCAAACCATCAACCTAGACAATAGTTTTTGGCCTTTTTTTGTTTTTCTAATTTTTTATTTTTTTTGTTAGAGCAGGTCATCCATTCAAACTGAATAGTTGGACTGTTTGACCCCAAAACGGTTCCCTATCCGGTCCAATTTTAAAAACCTTGGACGGGGAGTGGGTGCCTTGCATTAAGCTTGGCTTGGTGTGTGGCATGGCCTGGCTCAAGGCCCAGCCCATGAACTAGCTTGACCCACGGCACGGCATGGGTCCGTGCGGGCTCAGGCCATGGCCTAACATTCATAGATGACTACTCTAGATATACAAAAGTTGACTTACTTATATTAAAAGATGAGGTTGAACAAGCTTTTATAACAAATAGAACTAAAGTAGAAAATCAATTAGGAAAGAAAATAAAAAGACATAAGATTAATTAAGAGACTGAATATGATGGAGAAACAATCAGAAAATTATTTGAAGAAAATGGAATTATACATGAAACTACAACCCCTTGTCAACCTAAATCAAATGGAGTTGTAGAAAGACTTAAGAGAATTTTAAAAGAAATGAATACTATGTTAATTAGTTTAAGTGTACCTTTGAATTTGTGGGGGGAAGTAATTTTAACAGCTTGTCACTTATACAATAGAATGCCTCCAGTAGAAATCTGTTGAATTAAAAAAAATATATATATAAATATATAAAAGAAAAGAGTGTTTTTTGAAGAGAGAAGGAAGAGAGAAAGAGAAGAAGAGAAGAAAAAATTTTGAGAAGTAGGAGAGCAATATTTTGGCTGCCCCCTTCACTTGCTATTTATAAATAAAAAATATAACAGTTTGAATAGGACTCAAAAACATAATAAGATTTGGACTTACATAACTGTTGTGGTCCCCATTACCTATCTAAATCCTAACATAACACAACTATTCTAAAATAATCACAAAAATCAACCAAACCTCAACACTCCCCCTCAAGTTGGGAGTAGATGTCACACATTCCCAACTTGTGTAGATCATGTTTAAGTTTGTTCTTTGCAACTCCTTTAGTGAGAACATCAACCAACTGTGGCTCTAAAGAGACATAAGGCAAGCAAACTTCTCTGGTGGTTACCCTCTCCCTTATGAAGTGCCTATCAACTTCAATGTGTTTTGTTCTGTCACGCTAGATTGGATTATGGGCAATGTTGATTGCAGCCTGATTGTCACAGTACAACATCATAGGCTCATCTACTTTCACCCTTATCTCGTTTAATAGAGATCTCACCCAAAGTAGTTCTGAGACACCATGGGCCATGGATCTATACTCAACCTCTGCACTTGACCTAGCCACAACCGATTGCTTCTTTCTTTTCCAAGAGATCAAATTTCCACCTACGAAGGTGCATACTCCTGATGTAGATTTCCTATCGTCTAAACACCCTACTCAGTCTGCATTTGTATAGGATTCTAGTTTTAGATTTTCATGGTTTGAAAAAAGAATGCCTCTATCAGGGTGCTTCTTCAGGTATGCAAGTATTCTCTCAATAGCTTTCCAGTGCTGAACCCGAGGTGCATGCATATATTGACTCACAACACTAACGACATAGGAAATATCTGGTTGTGTCATACACAAATACAGTAGTCAGCCTACCATTCTCTGATAGCTCCCCACATCTTTTACCAACTTTCCATCCACAACATTAATTTTATGGTCTGGATCAATAGAAGTGTCATCTGGTTTGGTTCCTAACTTCCCAGTTTCCCATAGTAGGTTAAAAACATACTTTGTTTGAGAAATGAAAATCCCATGCTTGGATCTTGCAACCTCAATCCCCAAGAAGTATTTGAGCTCACCAAGATCTTTGATCTCAAATTCTTGCTGCAATATCCTTTTGAGAGTATCAATCTCTTCCAGATCATTTCCTATAACCACTATATCATCCACATATGCAATCAGAATTGACACTAGAGTGTCTCTCCTCTTCACAAAAAAGGTGTAATCAGATTGGGTTTGTGTACCCAAAATGGATAAGTGCCCCTCTGGACCTCCTGACAAACCAAGCCCTACGTGATTGTTTCAATCCATGCAATGCTTTTTTGAGTTTGTACACCTTTTCTCTACCAATATTTTCATAAAATCCTGCTAGAATGTCCATATACACCTTTTCCTGCAAATCACCATTGAGGAATGCATTTTTAACATCAAGCTGAAAACAGAGGCCATGAGTTGATTGTTGCTAGAGATAACTGAATATGAACTAAACTCATCTTAGCTACTAGTGCAAAAGTTTCTAGATAATCAATTCCATATGTCTAAGTATACCCTTTTTCTACCAACCTTGCCTTGTACCTCTCTATCCTGCCATCAGCCCTATACTTCATAGTGAACACCCATCTACATTCGACTATTTCCTCGTTTGGAGGAAGATCAACTATTTCCCCAGTTTGGTTCTTAACCAAGGCTTCCATTTCTGCATGGCTATTTTTCACTCAGGTTTGGAAAGAGCCTCAATAACATTCCTGGGTATAGATACAAAATCTAGGGAAGAAAGAAAAGTTTGGTAGGAGGGTGAAAAGGCACTATAAGAAAGATAGTGTGAAATGCAATGGGATGTACATTTTCTCATCCCTCTGCAAAGAGCAATGGGAAGATCAAAGTCAGTGAGATCAACTGCAACAATAGTGTTAGGTATAGGAACATTATCATTAGAAGAAATGATAGGCTCAGGCTCAGGGGGAATACCTAGAACTGCATCTGTGGACTCTAGAGCTTCAGAAGGACTGATGGAGAGTGGTGCGGGTTGTGGATGTATGGAGTCAACCATCATCTACCGGCGCTGCTCAGGTAAAGAAACTGATGGAGGTTCTAGTGATGGAGGCACAAAGGAAACAGGAAAAGGAACAAACTATAAGTTCTCCCCAAAACTCTTCCCCTGAGGAGAACTACTTGAGAAGTAGAAGGTAGATTCAAAAAAAGTAACATCCATAGTGACAAATCTGCTCCTTGACACTAGGTCATAACAACAATACACATTTTGGTTCTGAACATACCCAAGGAAAACACATTTCTTGGCCTTAGTATCCAATTTCTTATGATGGGGGCCAAGAATGTGAACAAAGGACACACAACTGAAAACCCTCAAAGGAATGTAAAACATCTCTGCATCTGGAAAAAGAATGTTGAATGGTACCTTAAACCCCAAAATACGTGAAGGAACATGATCAAGTGCACAGTTGTAAGAACTGCATCTCCTTAGAAATGGATAGGAACTGAAGCACATGCCATAAGACTTCTTGCCACTTCCACAATATGTCTATATTTTCTTTCTGCTACTCCATTCTGTTGTGGTGTATGTGCTCTAAAAAGTATATTGTCAAGTCCTCAAAATACTCTGGCATTACCCAATCTGAAGGCCTTAGTTCTTACTCCAAATTGTGTGAGAACCATCTGATGGAACTGCCAGACCAAGTTAAGGACCTCATTGTAGGATCTCATCAAATATATCCAAGAATGTCGTGTGTAATCATCTACAAATAGGAGAAAATAACGGTAGCCACCCATGCAAGGAATATGATACGATCCCCATACATTAGTGTGAACAATATCAAAAGCAAACACACTTCTTTTATCACTTGGTTTAAGAGAATGTCTACAATGTTTTCCCAACTGACAACTCTCATACTGCAAGGTAGATAACTGAACAAACTCAAATAACTTTGGGAAAGAGAGGCCAAAGAGTCTCCTATAGTGGCCACATTCACATTTCTCTTCTTGTTCTTGATTCGAACAGGTATAAAATGTGGATGGAGTTTCCAATAAGTATCTCTGATATGCTTAGGATTCTTACAGTAATCACACACCAAGTCCTTCTTATCCTCCCTCCTAGTCTCACTACTCCCCTTGTCTCAATTCGGCTTAGGTTTGGATGTACTAACCATGGCCAACCGGCCAATCCCAAGTAGTCTCAACATGACATTCCTCCTGTTTTTCTCTCCAGAAACAAAGGCATAGGCTTGAGAGAGTGTCACACTCTCCCTGGAGAGGATATGTTGCCTTGCATTGTCAAATTCAGGGTTCAGCCCTACCAAGAACTCAAAATCCCTATTTTTCTCTACTAGTTTTTGGTAGGTTGCTGCATCATTGGCACTTTCCCACATCACAGTTTCTAAGTGGTCTATTTACTGTCAAAGGGTTTTCAATATGGAGAAATACATAGCAAGAGGTTTATCTCCTTGTTTTATACTAATCACTTGATTCCTTAGCTGATAAGCTCTGGCTACATTCTTTTTCTGAGAATAGGTTTTGGTTAATCCATCCCAAATCTCCTTAGCAGCATTAGCCCACAGAAAATTTTTTCCACTATGAGGTAGCATAGAATTACACAACCAGGACATCACCATGTAATTCTCTTGTACCCACCGAGGGGAATCTATATATGGTTTCCTTTCCTTCCCAGTGATGTACCCTAACTTTCCGTGGGCACCAATGGCCATCTTGGCAGATTGCGCCCATTCTAAATAATTTGTTCCATCTAGTTTTACTGTAGTAATAATTCCAGACCCAAGAATATCATTACCACTTCCAACACCTAGTCCCATGGTACCGGTGGATTTCAGCTCGGTATTCCAATTCTCCATCTTACTTTAAACAGTTTGATAGACTTAAAGAAGATAGTTGAGAGCTTCCAAGAACAATTTTAAGAGACACGCACAGAAACAAACCCTTCCAAGAAAAGAAAAACCCTAACCGGAGAGAAATCTCTCTCCTTCCAACGTCTCCCAACAGAGAGAATACTAAAACGACCACTTCAGAAGGCCTAGAAAGGTCTAGAAAGCTAATCGTCCTCTATAGAATAATAAAAGAAATCAAACGATACCTGTGTGCCCAAGATCAAATCAAGAACAGAGAGTCCAACTTTTCTAGGACTCTTCCCCGTACTCCAGTTCCTCCTGATTTTGATGCCAAGATGAAGATCACCTTCCTGATGACTCGACCTCACCAAAAAATCCAAGAACTGGGCAATCAAAAGCATATCGATCAACCTCTTCTTACTTCATGCAATCGGCCAATCTATGGCTACATGAGAATGTTTCAAGAACCCTAAATCTTGCTCTGATACCAAGTAGAAATCTACTGAATTAAAAAATATATATATAAAAGAAAAGATTGTTTTCTTGAAGAGAGATGGAAGAGAGAAAGAGAAGAGGAGAATAAAAGATTTTGAGAAGTAAGAGAGCAATATTCTGGCTGCCCCCTTCACTTGTTATTTACAATAAAAAATATAATAGTTTGAATAGGACTCAAAAACATAATAAAATTTGGACTCACATAACTGTTGTGGTCCCCATTACCTATCTAAATCCTAACATAACGCAACTATTCTAAAATAATCACAAAAATCGTCCAAACTTCAACACCTCCTAAGCAGAAAGGACATATTCCATTTGAACTTTGGCAGAATAGAAATCCAACCTAAACTACTTGAAAGTTTGGGATTGTTTAGTAAACATTAGGACACTTGAACCTAAAAGAAAGAAACTAGGACCTAAAACATGTGACTGTTTGTTTGTTGGATATGCACAATATAATGTAGCCTATAGATTTCTTGTAAGTAGAACAATAGAAAATATTGTAGAATACAATACAATGATTGAGTCTTGGGATATAGGATTCTTTGAGCATATTTTCCCATTAAAAAGGGAAAAAATAAATAGGAAACCACCTCAAGTTTGTAGTAGAAACCAAGAACAAGAATTAAATGCTCAAGACACCTAGTCTAGAAAATCTTGAATCTAGTAATCAAGAACCAGATTTTAGGATAAGTAAAAGACAAAGGAGAGAAACAAACATGGGTGATGGAATGCTCACTTTTTTGATGGACAAAGACCCACTAACATATCAAGAAGTAGTAAGCTCCCCTGATGCAATATTTAGGAAAGAAGTCATAAAAAGTGAAATAGATTATTTGATCACTAATCACACTTTGGAACTTGTAGATCTTCTACCTAGGACTAAGGCATTGCACTATAAATGGATATTTAAGAAGAAAGTAAAGACAAATTGCACAATAGATAAATTTAAGGTCAGATTAGTTACTAAGGCTTACAGACAAAAGAAAGATATAGATTTCTTTGATACATATTCCCTTATTGCAAGATTAACTACAATTAGAGTCTTATTAGTTATAGCATCCATATTCAAACCTATAATTCACCAAATGGATGCAAAAACAACATTCTTAAATGGATAATTAGAAGAAGAAATTTACATTAAGCAATTTAAAGGTTTTATAGTACGAAGACAAGAAAACAAAGTATGTAAAGTAATTAAGTCATTAAGTCATTATATGACTCAAAAATAACTTATATGTGCCTTATAAGCTGGCCTCATATAACATAAATAGGACCTCCATCCATTAATTACTTAGAGTCGTTAACAACTCAATAAAGATGCCTATTATGTTTTTTAAAATACCAATTTAACCTTATATTCTCAAAATGTTGGAATGACTTCTTTGTCTAAAACTAATTAACATTTTTTTCTGGTGATTAAAATCTCCTCTTTTTAATTCAACAAAATAGACACAAAGATTTTAAACTCATTACTCTGAAGAGGGGGAGTAACTAGGTAGAGAAAACCAAAGAAGTAATAGTGGAAGAGGTGACAACATGATGGCGGTAGGTATGGAAGAGGGTGATGGAAATGGCAGGAAGGGTTGGGGATATAGAGGTGGTGGTGGTTGTAGTTTGAAATCAAACAATAGACAATTATACTCTAGTGATGGTGGAAGTTGCTTCAGACGAAATAGGAAAGTGGCCATTTTTACCGAACAGAGAAGTAGGCAGGAATGTAGTGCTACTGTAGAGGTGAATGATGAGCGCTACTGTAGCACTACTAGTCTACTATAGAAAAGAAGGGAGAAAGAAGAAGAATTAACCCTTTAAAAAATAAAAAAATGGTCTTAAGTTGGGCCAATAAAATAGGGCAACAACAAGTGGACGTCTCGTAGTGGGTTATTTATTATCCTCACACCTTGAACGTTGGGGATGCAACTGGGTATGAGCCCTAAGATAGCGCAGGTTGCAATTTCCTAATTTCAAATGTATTCTAGCCAAGGTTTTAAATATCAATATGCCCGATATGTTGGTAGGGGCGTATCGGTGCTGTTTTTTTATTTTTTTTAATTTTTGTTTTTCAAATCCGGTTTAAGGGGACTGGTTTAAGGTTCCTCCACTCCCTGAACCGGTCAAAACTCCAATACACTCTCTATAGGAACATATCAGGGTGCTCCCGATACAATACATATCGGCCAATACGGACCGATACGTAATGATTTTTTGAACCTTGATTCTAACTTCTTCAAAATAATTTTAAATAGTTTCTAAACACTTATAAAAATTAATTGAAAAAACTTATGCCAATTTAGCTTAGGTGAAATTCAATTAATTAAACAAGTCAAAGAAATGCTTAAACAAGTAACCAGTGTTTACCGATTGAACTGAAACTTGTGCTGCCAATCTTCATTGTCCAATTTCCATCTCTGCCGAGTAATGTATAACTTGCCAATATGACCTTGGCTTCAAGTCTTGAGCATCAATCTAAGTATCAATACTTAACAAATTTTCAATAATCTAGTACTTTGTTATCATCAAAACTTAATGTTGACCTTAGATCAACACAAATAGCCAACAAAGTTTGAAGCCTCAGTGTCAAATGTGTGGTCGTTATGGTCATTTTGCTGACATGCTGGCATCACTTTGATAAGAGCGAAGATCTTCCTCAATCTCTTTCCAACTTGATCTTTCTAAAAGTGATAGAACTTTCTATGCTGATACAAGAGTTACTTCACACATGACTTCTAATTCAGGTATTCTCAAATACCTAAAAGTCAAGGTTCTAAATACAGACACGCGTCGATATATCGGTAGGACATATCGGCCTGTGTCGGTACATTTTTTCAGTTTTATTTATATATTTTTCGAAACTGGTTTAGAGGGGTCGGTTTAAGGGCCCAGCTACCCCTCTGACTTGATACAACCCCTGGAGGGGTGTATCAGTAAGCCATCTGCATGATATATATCGATACAAGGACTTGACTACCCTCACTCTAAAGTTTTGGAGACCTTAGTAAATAAAGCTTACATGTCAGTTATTGGATGCAACCTCGTAGACTGTGTTAGTTGTCAAATGGGGGAGAGTTGTAAATTGCCCTTTTCTAAAAATAATATTAAATACAAATTTCCTTTTCACAAAATTCATTTTGATTTATAGGGACCCTAGCAGTTCTGTCTTTCCAAAGGATCAATTTTTATGCTATTTTCATTGACGATTTTACACGATTTACTTGGTTCTTACCCTTGAAACACATATGATTTTTTCTTTTGCTTCCTAAAACTCCAACTATGTCCTTGTAATCAATTATTCATTTTGGGAACAAAATCAAAATTTTCCAATGTGATGGTAAAGTGAATTTTGTTTTCTTACTTTTATTAATCATGTTGATTACATCTTTGTCGAACAAAATGAGGTGGCAGAGAGGAACCACCGTTTACTTGTGAATCTATCGATGAGATATTAGGTTGAGGCTTTTTACATAGCCATTTACTCGATAAATTGTCTTCGTATTCCCTTGCTAGTCTGATCCTCTCCTTTTGAGAAGCTATAAGGAAGGCCACTAGATTACTCTTATCTAAGAATCTTAGGCTGCAGATGTGTCTCTTATCTAAGTGATCATGCACCTCAGAAGTTGCATGCAAGATCGTTTTAATGTATATTTCTTGGATGGTCCCTTTCTTAATGGGTATCCCTGCCTCAATCCAACAACTCAAAAGGTCTATTTATCTAAACGTGGTGTTTGATGAATCTCACCTTCCTTTTGCAGACAGAAATTCTAATTGTGATGGAATTATGGGGGAGTTACAAACTTACTCATCTATATATCAATGGCTTTCTCATGGGCATCAATCTGCTTTAGTGTTGCCTTCTGCGGATAATAAAAACACTACAACTACAACAGTCCCAGTCAAATCAAAAGTTAATTTTGATTGATGATGATGTTGCCCCTGAGATTAGTACAAGTGCTATCATGCCTCCTCGCCAAATGAACTCTTACAAGAATAACAGTAACGATTGGTTTTTTCTAACACATGCCTATAACAGAAATGTAGGAAGAAGGCGTATAGCAATTAGGCCACAATAGAGACAAGAAACAACAATGAACTGTTACAAAAAAAAAAAAAAATCTAAGGAAAAACAGGACGAAATAAACAAGAAAGAAATAACAATTAGAAATAAGGACAAAGAAAGAGATGAAAGGAATGTAACTAACAGATTTGAAGACATCATCATTGCCTTCAAGAGTCGAGCCTTAATACCATCTTGTAAAAAATAGGTAATTAAGGTAAAGAGAAGAAAGATGGAAGATAGAAGAGAAGATGCACAATTAGGTACTCTCACATCTCTATCAAATGAGAGAAATGCTTTAAAATTAAACTAGAAATGCCAAATTACAAAACAAACTCCTCACACGTCTGATATTATAACAATGTCCCTGAATATAATCTACTTCCTAAAATACCACCATTCTTAATCCATATTACATTCTGAATATTCCAACAATTGGGCGGTTATACATCTATTTTCCCACCTAATTCTGAAGAAGTTAACCCATCAAAAATATAAGTGGGCTAATCGTAATCTTGGCTACAGACCAAGATTACAATCATCTGATTGCATTCTTCGACAAATTAGTCACAACTTGTAGTCCATTTTCTGAAGCGATTACCACTGTGCAGCTGCAGTTTATCAAATAAAAAAGAAGAAATTTCTCAGAAATATCTTATTCAAGAGATGGGACATTAACACAACCAGGAAATAAACATTTTTCTCCTTGTAGCCATGTGTAAAGAGTGACTACAGAAATGTGATACATCCGTTTTTGAACTCTGAGGCATCTTAGCAGTTCAAAGTTAGTCCCACTAATATACACATGGATCTATCTATCTATCTATCTATCTACCTATCTATCTATCTATATATTTATCTATATATATATATATCAGTAAACTTTCTTCTCATATCCAGCATGGCGTAGAGATAAACTGAAGACTAGAGTTAAAAAGGGGATTGCAAAACTTACGGCACTCCAGATATGATTCCATGGTCCACAACCCCATCAATGTTATCCAGGCTCTCTCTTACTTCAGCTGCAATTAACACTTAAAATCTGTCTTAGGGATGCAGATAGGAGAAGCATACAATGGAGAAAGTATAAAAGAACACAATAGACAAGCAGTTCATACATATCTTGAATTTTATTAATTGGAAATAGTTCTGGATTTAAGTGAGAATTAACAAAAGATTCCGCAAAAGTAATGATGTACCTAGATTCTGTATGGGAGATGTAAAGAAGAGATCAAGAACATTATGTCCTTCTCTGGTGAATAATGGGAAATCACCTCCCAGTGGACCAGCATGACTTAAAGCTGGTCTCCTCCAAACCTTCAATTATTAAGGGCAAAAAAGAAAAAGAATTAGTACAACGAACTGAACTAGCAGTTGGCTTTGCATAACATCAAGCGTCCTCAATATTCAGTGATCATATGGTGCAACACACTGATCCTCATTGATGATGCTTTATTTATAAATGGATTGATACATTTGAAGGACCATTTATTATCAGATTAGTTTGATATCTTATTTTCCGTGGTTTCGATCTTTTTGGATAAAATAATCTTGCTAACTATGCTAAAATAAAATTGTACAAGCTTCAGAATTAGGCCACACGTATACTACTCAATTTCTCGTGTATCAGGTGAAGGTGTGCCGTGTAATCTCTGTTATTTTAGCAGAGGATCAAGAAAATATGAAAAGAAGCAGAAAAAAGGAGAAAAAAGAAGAAAGTTACATGGAACAGAAAAGAGTCTTCACTTATCTGATTGGAGCAAGGTTTATCTGAATGCTTTGGCTGTTCAGCAGGCTATGGAACCAATGATAAGGTTCCACACAATAAAATACATGGGGCCCACACCCTTTCACAGTGGGGCCCATGAATTTATTATTGGTGTGGAACCTCATCATTGGTTCCACAGGCTGCTGAACAGCCAAAGCGTTCAGCTAATCCGAATTCATCTGATTGACCATTTTTGTTTTTATTGAAAAAACTGAATACAGAATTACAAAACTACCCCTGTATATACACTACTAATAGCTAACCAATAAACCTTTGATAGAAAGATAGAAACACTCTCAAACTTTGGTAGTTGTCTAGAGAATATATTATATACTCAAAGATTGTTACATATAAAATCAACCCTCTAAATAAATCAGCCAATTGATTCTCACAAGCCACAAATGAAGTTGACACCTCTCCACTTAAAACTTCATATCAAATAAGTTGACTTCAATATGTTATGTTCTATTGTATAGAATTTGACACAATATAGACAACTACTAAGTCAACTTACACAATGTGTCTTCCATTGCTTTGTAATCAATTTTAACACTAGACCGGGCCCCCTACTACACTTCTTACTCTTCAAATTAACTAAATTTTCACCCAGTAAAATATTGTAAATTGTAGTGGAGTGCTTGTAGATGTGAATCAGTCCTCTAAAACTGATATAAACTTGGTAAAAATTAGAGAGAAAAGAAGGAGAAAAGTAGAGAACAACAGCACAAAGGAAGAAGATGGATAAAAGAAGAAGAAGAGTTCGAATAATCTCTTCCCTCCCTTATCTAATCCTTTTGTTAAACTTCAATCATTAGGCTAATTACAAGTATGCCCTTAAGTGGGCAGCCAGCTACGCAATAACATAAAGAGAACTTACAAAAAGAAATAACAGGCCCATAAAGGTAGGCCCATTAACTAACAAATAAATAAATAACATACTACAAGAAAAGATACTAGAGCCCATTCGGCCCAGTCTCTCTACACTCCCCCTCAAGCTAAGAATAGATGTCAATCATGCCCAGCTTGCTTATATAGTGTGTTAGCTTCCCTCTTGGAACTCCCTTGGTCAAAACATCAGCCAACTGTTATTCTAAGGCATTAAATGGCAAGCAAACTTCTCTTCATAGTTGTCAAGGCGCCGCTTAGGCTGGGCACCTCGCCCAAACGCCTTACTTTTAGCAACTAGGCGCCCTTCTAGGCGACTAAGCGCCCGCCTAGGTGACAAAAATGACAAGGCGGGCGTCTTTTATAATATCATTTATATTGTTGTATCTTATTAATGTATGTGTTAATACATTTTATTATATGCTATATATATCAATTATACTTTGTTTTAATGTTTTACTATTGAAATTTAAAAGATCAAAGGGTTTTGAGAAGAGAAAAAGAAAGAAAGAAAGAGCGGAATAATTAAGTTATTTTTTCTATTCTCTCTCTCTCTAATTAAATAAAATAGAAAATCCATCCTTGTTTTTTTTTTTTCTATTTTACTTTCCATCTTGAATATTTATCATATAAAGTTGATAACCATCTTTAGCTGTTAATTAATATGAATTTTCTCTATTAAATACTTATTATAGTAGTATTATTTTTGAAAATAATGAAATTAATATATGTAAAAGATTTTTATCTTTAGATGTGATGATTTGCCACATTTTTAGAGGAAATTTAATGTTCTTAATAAAGAGAATTGCTATTTTTTCAATTAACATACATGCTGAATGGTATATAAAACTAGGAAACTAGCCAAAAGTCAGATTTTTATATTATAAAATTTTTATCGCCTAGGCGTTACTAGGCAACTAGGCGCCCTATTGTCGCTCATAATCGCCTAGACGCCTTGAAAACTATGCTTCTCCTGAGGAAACTCTTTCCCGTATAAAATGTCTATAAACCTCGATGTGCTTAGTTCTATCATGTTGAACAGGATTATGTGCAATATTTATAGCTGTCTGGTTGTCATAGTAGAGCATCATTGGCTTCTCATAGTCAACCCCCAATTCTTCTAAAAGTGATCGTAGCCATAGTAATTCTGACACACCATGTGCCATTGCCCTGTATTATGCTTCAACAGAGGATCTGGCAACTACAAACTGTTTCTTACTCCTCCATGAAACAACATTCCCTACCACTAAAGCATAATAACCCGAGGTGTATATCCTACATCAATACATCCTGCCCAATCAACATCATTGTATGCTTCCAGCTTCATGTGTCCATGTTTGAAAAATAGAATACCTTTCCCTGGAGTACCTTTCAAGTAACACAGAATTCTTTCTGTAGTAGCTAAATGAGTATCTCTGGAAGAATGCATAAATTGACTAATAACAATCACTGCATAGGAAATGTCCAATCGAGTCATGCAGAGATATAACAACATCCCAAGCAGTCTCTGAAACACTCCCCTATTAGATAAAAGTTCATCTACAGAAAGCTTATGATTGGGATCAATAAGAGTGGAGGTTGGTTTTGTACCAAGTTTACCAGTCTCTGCAAGGAGGTCAAGGACATATATGCGTTGAGAAATGAAGATACCATCCGTAGATCTAGCAACTTCAATGCCCAAAAAATACTAGAGATCTCCTAAATCCTTGATCTCAAATTCAAAGTTAAGAAACCTTTTGAGTTTACTGACCTTCGGGGTGTCATTACCCGTGACCACAATATCATCAACATAAACTATCAGAAAGGCTACCAAAGAGCCACTTCTTTTCAAGAACAAGGTATGGTTAGATTGAGTTTGTGTGTAACCAAATGAGATAAGAGCAGCCCTGAATCTCTCAAACCAAGCCCGAGGGAACTGTTTGAGACCATAAATGGATTTCTACAGTTTACACATCTTCCCTTGCATTTCCTTTCCATACACTCCCGGAGGCAAAGACATATAGACCTCTTCATGTAAATCTCCATTCAAGAAGGCATTTATAACATCAAATTGGTGGAGAGGCCATTCAAAAGTAGCAATTAGGGACAACAAAACCCGGACTGAGGTCATCTTAGCCACAGGAGCAAAGGTCTCAAGATATTCAATACCATACATCTAAGTGTAGCCTTTAGCAACCAGCCTAGCCTTAAACCTCTCAATAGAGCCATCAAAATGATATTTAATGGCAAATACCCATTTACATGTTAGACAGTGTATGCCCTTAGCTCTAATCAGCATGATGTACATTATGACATTTATTGTAAATGAATAAAGTACATATTTGATTCATGTTATTGTGGGGTGTTTCTGTATAATATCCTTAAACTGGACACATATGAGACTCGTGTCAGTTTAGAATCTTCACAACTGTTGGATAGATTTGGGGAGATTTATCCTGTCAAGGCTGACACTGATGTACCGCCAAGTTGGTTGGGGTGGCTTGTCTCAGCTGCCAGGATGAGACCTGAGGTACATATAGTGTGGGTTTTCTTGAAACCCTGAACCGGACCAAAATTCTAGTATTGCCCTGAACCTTGGAGATAGATGGGCAAAACTGGAATGTTACACCTGACCCTTGGACTCGGATACGATACTGCACTAGGTGTCGGATTGGGCTGTCGTTGATGTGCCAATCAGTGAGATCCTTAGAGGGGGTCAAAACCTGGGTATGTTGGGATAGTCCGAGAATTCATCTGAGTGGGTGATCATAGTGACAGGATCAGCCCCTTTGTCGGACAAAGTGAATGATCGGGAAAATGCACTTTCTCTTATGGAAACCTAAACTACCGGCAGTGGATTTCAAATGTGTTTGAAATTTGGTTTTGCAAAATATATTTATATAGATATATACTTATAGATATTATGGTTTCAAAATGTTTGCAAAAGGTTTTAATTCCCGGGATCCATGTGAGTAGAGAGTACAACACTGTACCTTGCATCCGAGGGAGAGGTCCTCTCTTGTCGAGCAATGTTTGAACATTAAGGGCTGAGAGGTTAAGCGTAAGACCATTGAGGGTTATACCTGATGGGCTAATCTTGCATTTGCTCATAGTCCTTGGGCTTTCATAAGATGGCTGGACCCAAGGACTATTTAGTGTAAATGTTGGACCCATTAAGAGCCCATAGTGATGGGCTCAGGGGTTCACTGTATTCAGCAGTGAATTCGGCCAGGCCTTGTAACAGAGGCTAGGCTGAACCCATGTGGCTGATGTATAGACCAATATTAGGGTCCCACACCATACAAAGAGATCCAAGCTAACCAGCATTAAAAGGAAGTGAGCCTAAAAACTTAATGGGCCTAAAAACCCATTTCGAACTAGGTCAATTGGATTAATTAAATAGGGGCGGATCTGGGTTTGGATCAGTAGATAAGGACAAGAAGATAACTCTTATCCACTTAAAGAGTCTAGATCCAAATAAAAATTTGGATAAGGAAACTCCTAATTTGATTAGGAATAAGATGATCTTGAATTGCAAATAAGATAAGGGATTATCCTTATCACTTAAAGAGTCTAGATCCAAATAAAGATTTGGATCAGGAAACTCCTAATCAGATTAGGAGGTTGTCTGAGCAGGGCGAACCTAAAAAAGACACACAACACAGAGAGAAGACAACTCAGTTAGACTGATTTTGCCTTCAGTTCTTTTCCTTCCTGCTCTTGCCGCCCTACCCTGTTCGATCTCCAATTCTTGGATCTGATCAAGATTTGATCTTGATATTGTTTCTTGCTAGAAGAAACAATTTTGAAGCTGTGCTCACTACCCCATTTGATTCTTGGTGAAGAATCACAGGTTCTTGGTGAAGAACTACCTGCTGATATTGCCTCATCCTAAGTTGTGTTATCTTCAGTGGAGGGAGGATTTGGTACACTTTTTGGGCGTGAACACCTACGTTGGGAAGAGCTTTTTTGTGTAAATTCCGTATCAGGTATATCCCTCCCTAATCTTGCTTTCAGATTTGGTCCGATTTGGTTACAAGAACGAACCTTGAAAATGCAGTTTTCTAAATTGGGAATAAGATTCCCGGGTGGGGGTAAAGAAATTTTTGAAATTTCGCCCAACCTTCTTGTAGGGTTCGGCCATCCATATAATGGATCTCCCATCCCTTCAGTTGTATCAGAGCCAGGTTCAAGTCTTGAACCAAATTAGATCAGATCTGAATTTGCGCAAATAGGCAGAAAGCGTTCTACCTCATTTTCGCAATTTGCGTTTTTTCTGGGAATTGGTTCCCAGATTATGGGCGGATGATCTAGAAAATAAATCTTTATTATTCTGTCATATTTATAGAATTGTTCTGTGAATGTTTCTTGAATATTTGGGCTGGACATGTGATGGAGATCGAAACTTTTTGGTGCCAAGATTGGCGCACCCTGCTATTTCCTTTCTATTCAATTTGATCTGTAAATAATTTTTTTTTTCTTTTTTAGACAAATTGTATAGGAATTCGATGTGATGTAATAAATTAGGTTTTCCTATTTTATTTCCATCTGGAGATTGTTGGAGTGCGCAACAGAGGAGAAGAAGATTTTGTAGAAAGAAGTTTTGCGATCTGCAATTTTGCAGATATTGATTCTACAATCTGCGATTAACTGTTCTTTGCAGGTTTGCAGGATGTCCAAGAAATCACAGTGCATCCCTCTGATTTTGTTTTCTTGATAATTTCATTATCTTGAATTAATTTATTTTTCAGATCATTATTCTTGAATTAAATCTTGAACTGGACACCAAAACTTGGGCCGATTTGGTCCAAACTGGTTGGATCGAATTGTTGGTTCGATGGGGTTGGTTTTTCTGACCCTAATTCGACTTAGGCCAGAGGGTTGATGGCCCACTTCAAGTTTTAATTCGGCCCACCTCTTTAAAAACCTAGCTTTAATATGATAAAATTGAATCAGCCCTGATTTAGCTACATGGGCCAAACTGCTTTTTGCAGTACAGCCCATGTACCTAGATAATGTTATATGATAACATTATGGGCTCTATTGGGCTGATACTGATTTAATCTAATTAATTATGGTTTTACAAATATTTTTAATTGAATGGATCAATTTGTTTCATGCATGTGATGTATGGATGTGTGATGTGCTACGTACATGGGCCATAAGTACTTGGCCCATGATTAATTCGATAGTGGCTCTTTCGTACACCATGGTTGAATGCACATCATTGCCATAGTGTCCATAAGATCATTGGATGATCTCCCCGTTTGATGGGCCCCACATCAGCTTCCTCCCCAAGAGGAACCGTGCGGAACCCAAGCTGTTTAGGGCCCATTTAAATCTGGCTTTGAGAAAACCAGTAAAAGCCACTTTGGTTTGACCTAAATAAAACTAGGGCGTAATATTTCGTTCCCTCCACTGAAATATAAGTGCATGTGATAAGGAGATTCATATGATGAACTCTCTAAAGGCCTTTCATCATTAGCATGAAGATGGGTCCTTCAGTAATGAGAAGATGCACCATAAAATTGGGCTATCCATTTGCTGCTAGATCTGTTGGATTGTTTCATAAGATGATAGCGACATTATAGATCGATGTGGGAGGGGCCTATCCTAAAATGGAAGACTCTCTCACGGTACCTTGGCGTTCACGAATATGATGGGTAAGCACTTACTGGACAGAAAGGTTTAACCTAAAATGGCAATGAACCTTGTCTAATAGAGGCCAAAGGGAAAGCTCATGAGATGAGTGGATGTGATCCTTCGCAAAAGGTGGTGGGGTTATGCAGTTGAAACAGTTGGCTCCATGCACTGTATGTGGTTTTCCACATTTCCAGAGACATACTTCGCAGTCTCCGTCATTGAGATAGGAGGGAAATCTTAGAGATGAATAAATGGAAATGGAACATAAATTAAAAGCCATATATATGTAGATAACATGAATCAAATCAAGTTGTGGACTAATATTTGCTTTGCCTTTTATCAGAAATGGCAAACGAACAATTCACCAAACTGTTGGACGATAATAAGCTTAAGGGCCCAAATTACACTGACTGGTATCATAACCTTATGTTGGTTCTGACATCCGAGAAATTGGACAAAGTTCCTAAGAACCCTGCTCCGGATCGTCCGAGTGATAGGGCTTCTGAGGCCCGCAGGAGGGAATATCAAGAATGGGAAGAGAAAAACTCTCTTGCCTGGTGCTACGTCATAGCCTCCTTAGACAATCAGATACAGCGACAGTTCGATCAGATCGAAGTGTCCAAGGATATCTTGGATAGTCTAAGGACCATGTATGAAGAGCAGAATCGTTCTACTCGTCAGAAGGTCCTAAACCAGTTTATGACCACACAAATGTCCAAGAACCAACTAGTTCATGACCATTGTCTTAAGATGATGGGATACATCAATGAACTGGAGGCTCTTGGATCTAGGCTAGATCATGTCACCAAAGTTGATGCCATCCTAAACTCTTTGCCTCCTTCCTTCAATCAGTTTATAATGAATTACAATATGAACAAGCTAAATGTTAGCCTTCAAGAACTCAGCAATATGTTGCAGAGGGCCGAAGAACTGATAAAGAAGGATGAGCCCATAGCCATGCTTGTTGAAGGTGGCAAATCGGGCAAGAAGAAGAGGAAGGCAAAGAAGAAACCTCAAAAGAAAACTAGCAAGCCTAAAAAGTAGAAGAAAGACAAGGCATCAGACGCCTGTCACTTTTGCAAGCAGACCGACCACTGGAAGAGGAACTGTCCTCAGTACCTGGAGATCAAGAAACAAGGTAATTTCGAATCCTTTGTCATAGAGACCAATATATTGGTCACTTCTGCTTCATTCTGTATTGACTTTGGGGTTTCTACTCATGCATATAATACATGAAGAGGTCTATATGTTTTTACCTCTAGGGGTGTATGGGAAGGAGATGCAAGGGAAAGTCTGTAAATTGAGGAAGTCTCTTTATGGCCTCAAACAATCTCCTAGAGTCTGGTTTAAGAGATTTCAGACTGCCCTTGTTACTTTTGGTTACATATAGACTCAGTCTAATCATACCCTATTTGTAAGAGAAGAGATTCCTTGGTGACCCTTCTAATTGTCTATGTTGATGATATTGTGGTTACTGGTAATGATACTCAAGAAGTGACTCATCTCAAAAGATTTCATAACATTGAGTTTAAGATTAAAAACTTGGAAACTAAGATATTTCTTAGGAATTGAAGTTGCTAGATTTAAGGATGGTATCTTCATTTCTCAACGTAAGTATGTTCTTGATCTTTTTGCAGCGACTAGCAAATTGGGTGCTAAACCAACATCCACTCCTATAGACCTCAACCACAAGCTTTCAACTACTGATGGTGAATTGTTGACTGATTGGGGAATGTTCAGAGACTAGTTGGGAAGTTGTTATATCTTTGCATGACTCAACTAGATATTTCCTATGCAATTAGTGTCATTAGGTAGTTCATGCATTCTCCTAGAGATACACATTTAGTATATATTGAGAGGGTTTTGTGTTACATAAAAGGGACTCCAAGGAAGGGTTTCTTGTTTGCTAAGCATAGACACATGAAGATAGAAACATACACTAATGTTGACTATGTAGGATGTATTGATGATAAGAAATCAACTTCAGGTTACTGTGCTATGGTGGCAGGGAACATTGTGGTCATGGAGAAGTAAGAAGTAGTCTGTAATGGCTAAATCCTCAGTTGAAGCAAAGTACAGGGCAATGGCAGATGGAGTTTCAAAACTTTTGTGGTTGATACTACTTTTAGAAGAATTAGGTATTGATTGTGAGAAGCCAATGATACTATATTGTGATAAGCAGGCCACTACCAACATTGCACATAATCCTGTTCAGCGTGACAGAACTAAGCACATAGAAGTTGATAAACACTTTATACGGGAGAATTGCTTCAGGAGAAGCTTGCTTGCCATTTATTGCTTCTGAAGAACGGTTGGCTAATGTTTTGACAAAAGGTGTTCTTAAAGGAAAGCTGATTCACTATAAAAGCAAGTTGGGCATGATTGATCTTGAGGGGGATGAGAGAGACTGGGTCGGATGGGCCCTAGCCCATTAATATCTTATTGTTAGTTCTTCCTTGGCTTTTGTTTCTTAATGGGCCTTTTCTCTATGAGCCTTTAATTCTTTTTTATGCTTTCTTTAAGTATGTTGATGAGCTGGACGCCGACTTAAGGGCAGACTTGTAATTTATTCAATCTTAGAAAGATTAATAAAAGAATAGAGAGGTGAAAGAGGAGATTATTGAACTCCTTTCTCACTTCTTCTTGTTTTCATCCTCTTCTTCTTCATCCTCTTTATTATAATCTGAAATATTTTACAGTTTTTTATTGGACTGAATCACATTTGGTTTTCTTGAATATTTCTTAGGGATCATGGTTTCAAATCTACCGACATTTCGCTAATGTCACCCGACATGTCTAAGATCTCAGACATGAAAATGGATGGTAATATAAAAATTACATTATTTCGGTCAACATTTCCTATATTTCGGAAATGTTGACCAAATCGGTCCAAATAACCAAAAAAAAGACAGTTTTTCTTATTATGTCAACAGGATATCGACTAAAATAATATAATATATTAGTATATTATATTAATATAATCCAGTATATTAATATAAATTATTCCATTAATAATTTCTATTTAATATTTCAAAAAAAATTATTTATAAAAAAGAATTAACAAAAAATAAAAACAAAAGAATAAATTAATTACTTTATAATATACACATATAATATTTTTCAAGTAATAAAATATTAACTAGTTAGTATTTTTAAAATATTTATTAAAATCAGAAAATGTTTATTAAATTTTATAATAAATCATATTCTAAATTTAATATAAAAAATCAGAACAAATTTATTAAATTTTATACTAAACCATAATTTACTATAAATTTAGTATTAAAAATCATAATAAATTCATCAAGTTTTATAAGAAATCAGAATTTATCATAATCTTAATACTACAAAAAGGTGAATCAGTTTATTAAATTTATAATAAAACATAATGTAATATAACTTTAATATTTAAAAAATCAGAACAAATGTATTTCTATTTACTAGTGTGAAATAAATTTATGAGAATTTATAATAAATCAGAATTAAAAATAAAAAAAGAAAATATCGGATAACCTTGTAAAAACATAAAAAATGCATAATAAATCAGTAAATCGTCATTTACTAATTTGTTATTGATCATAGTTTTTTAGCTTTATATCATGGGAATAAGATAATAGTCTAGAAATATGTAATAATGCTTCTTTTATCATTTTACAAAATATCATTGCATATTTCCACATATTTCATAATATGTCCACAATGTCTCTAATTTTTACAATATTTCCCCTCGACATTTCCGGCATTTCTGACATATGTCCTATATTTGTTAGACAGCGAAGAATGTGAGACACCCATTAACTAAGTCACTAACACAGAAAGTGTTTGAGAAACATGTGGAAAGTATGGGACTCCGACTTGTACCTGATTGGAACTAAGTGCAATTGGGAGCTGTTAGACAGTGTATGACTTTAGCTCCAATCAGATTGATGTACATTTTGACATTTATTGTAAATGAATAAAAGTACATAATTGATTCATGTTATATCTGGTATGTTTCTGTGTAATACCCTTAAATAGGACACTTATGAGACTAGTGTTAGTTTAGAATGTTCACAACCGATGGATATACCTGAGGAGGTTTATCCTACCAATGCTAACACTAATGTGCTGCCAAATCGGTTGGGGTGGCTTGTCTCAACTGCCAAAATGAGACCCGAAGCACATGTAGTGTGAGTTTGCTTAAAACTCTGAACCGGACCATTTTCCAAATATGTCTTGGACCTTGGAGACAGATGGGAAAAACTGGAAAGTTACACCTAATCCCTAGACTCGACCATAGTACTGCACTAAGTGTTGGATTGGGTTGTGTTTGATATGCCAACCAGTGAGATTCTTAGCGGGAGTCAAAACCTGGGTATGTTGGGGCATTCTAAGAATTCACCTCAGTGGGTGATCATAGTGACAGAATCAACCCCTTTGTCGGGCAAAGTGAATGATCGGGGACTGCACTCTTTCTGATAGAAACCTAAATTGCTGGTGGTTGATTTCAAACATGTTTGAGATTTGTTTTGAAAAATATATTTATATATAGATATACATATATTTTGTTTTATGAAAAAGGTTTGTAAAGGTTTTAATTCCCGGGATCCATTTGAGTAGAGAATGCGAAACTATACATTGCAGACGAGGGAGAGGTCCTCTCTTGTTGGGCAGTGTTTGATCATTATGGGCTGAGAGGTTAAGTCTAAGACCATTTAGGGCTTATATACCTAATGGGCTAATCTAACTTAAGACCATGGTCCTTGGGCCTTCATAAGGTGGCTGGAACCAAGGACCATTTAGTGTAAATGTTGGGCCTGCTAAGAGCCCATACTGATGGGCTCAGGGGTTCATTGTGTTCAGTAGTGAATTCGGCCAGGCCTTATAACAGAAGCTGGGCTGAACCCATATGGCTTTTGTGAAGATTAATGTTAGGGTCTCACGCCATACAAAGAGAGCCAAGTCAGCCAACAATTAAAAGGGAAGTGAGCCTGATAACTTAATGGGCCTAAAGCCCATTTCGAACTGGGTTAATATGACTAATTAATATGGGTGAATCTAGGTTTAGATTTAGATTTGGATCAACAAGAGGATAAGATAAGTCTTATCCACTTAAGAGTTCAGATCCAAATAAAGATTTGGATCAAAGAACTCTTTCCTGATAAGATTATGAAGCTGATCTTGAAAGGGCAATAAATAGAGGGCGAATTCCTTCAGTTTAACACTTTTACTACAATCAATTTTCCCCCTCTATTCTTGCTGCCCTACCCTATTCGATCTCCAGTTCTTAGACTGATCAAGATCAGATCTTGATTCTGATTTTTGCTAGAAAAATCATATCTGAATCGTGCTCACACTCCCCTGCGTGATCCTTGCTGAAGGATTGCAGTTCTTGATGAAGAACTACTTTGCTGATCCTGTTTCATCTCAAGCTGTGTCATCTTCAATGGAGGCAGGATTTGGTGACCTCTTTGGGCGTGAACACCTACGTTGGGAGCTACGTTTGTGGATTCCATATCAGGTATAGCTCTCTCTTATTTTGGTTTCAAATCCGGTTCGGTTTGTTTCAAGAACAAACCTTGAAAAATGCAGTTTTTCTAAAACTGGGAATATGATTCCCGGAAGGGAGAAAGAAATATTTTGAAATTTCGCCCAGCCACCCTGCATGGTTCGGTCATCCATATGATGGATCTCCCTTACGTACAGTGGTTTCAGAGCCAAGTTCAAGTCTTGAACCAAATTTAGACCAGATCTAAAGCTGCGCAAATGGGCAGAAACTGTTCTACCCGATTTGCACAAACTGGTTTCTTTTAAGAATTTGGTTCTTAGTTTTGAGCGTATGATCTGAAAATTAATTCTTTATTATTTGTTATAATTATGGAATGGTTCTATGATTGTTTCTTGAATATTTGGGCTGTATGTGTGGAGATCGGAATCTTTTATGGCGCCAAGATCTACGCACCCAGCATTCTTTATTCTATTATTTTGGTATGTAAATAATTTTTTTTTTTATTTTTAAACAAAATGTATAGGATTCGATCTGATGTAATTTTTCTTCATCTCCGTGCACCTATGTGATTTCCCACATTTCCAGAGACATAACCGCGTCTCCGTCACTGAGATGGGAGAGAAATCTCAAAGATGAAGAAATGGAAATGAAACATAGATAAAAGCCCTCTATGTAAAAAACATGAATAAGATTTTACGTCGTGGACTAATATTTTGCCTTTTATCAGAAATGCCAAATGAACAATTTGCCAAACTGTTGGATGAAAACAAGCTTAAGGGACCCAATTACGCTGATTGGTTCTGTAACCTTATGCTGGTTTTGACGTCCAAAAAATTGGACAAGTTAGCCAAAACCCTACACCAGAACGACCGGGTGATAGGGCTTCTGAGGCCCGTAAGAAGGAATATCAAGAATGGGAGAAGAACTCTCTTGTCCGGTGTTATATCATAGCCTCCTTAGACAATCCAATACAGAGACAGTTCGATAAGATCGAAGTGTCCAAGGATATCATGGATAGTCTGAGGACAATCTATGAAGAGCAGAATCGTTCTACTCGACAGAAAGTCCTAAATTTGTTTATGACCACACAGATATTTGAGAACCAACAGGTTCATGACCATTGTCTTAAGATGATGGGCTATATTAATAAACTAGAAGCTCTCGGCTCTGGGCTAGATGATGACACCAAGATTAATGCCGTCTTAAATTCTCCGCCTCCCTCCTTCAATCAGTTCATCATGAACTACAACATGAATAAGCTAAAGGTTAGCCTTCAGGAACTTGGCAATATGTTGCAGAGGGTTGAAGAACTGATAAAGAAGGATAGACCGATAGTCATGCTTGTTGAAGGTGGCAAGTCGGGCAAGAAAAAGATGAAGGCTAAGAAGAAGCCTTAGAAGAAAACTGCCAAACCTAAAATGCAGAAAAAAGACAAGGCATCGAATGCGTGTCATTTCTGCAAGTATACTGGTCACTGGAAGAGGAACTGTCCTCAATATTTAGAGACAAGAAGGAAGGTAATTTTGAATCTTTTGTCATAGAGACCAATTTGTTGGTCACTTCTGCATCCTGGTGTATTGACTCCGGGGCTTCTACTCATGCATGTAAACATTGCAGGGGTTCAAGACAAGCAGAAGGCTAAGTGACGGAGAAGTGACGCTCTATTTGGGGACTTCTCCAACAATTGCAGCTACAACCATAGGAACTATAGATTTGTATTTCAGATAAGGAGTTATTACACTTAAAAATTGTCTTTATGTACCAACATTGAGAAGAAATTTAATTTCTACTTCAAAATTGTGCAAGGATGGTTATTCTATCTTGTTTAGTAATACGATTACTATTAAGCTGAGTAACAAATTCCTCGCTTACGGAGAACTTGAGAATGATCTCTATGTCCTCCATCCTTCTCTGGAAACAAACATAACCGAAACTACGTCAAAAATTATCCCCAAGAAGAGATCACGTGATATGATTAATCCCACATGCCTGTGGCATTACCGACTTGGCCATATTAATATAGATCGTATCACAAGGTTGGTAAAGGATGGTCCTTTGGATTTTCTAACTGTAGAAGATCTTCCAACCTGTGAACCTTGCCTTCAGGGGAAGATAACGAAACGACCATTTACGGGAAAGCTTGAAAGATCTACGAGCACACTTGACCTGATACATATTGATGTATGTGGTCCCATGAATGTTAGGACACGTAACCAGCACATTTATTTTATAACATTTACCGATGATTTCTTATAGTATGGTGACGTGTACCTAATAAGACATAAGTCTGAATCATTTGAAAAGTTCAAAGAGTTCAGACAAGAGGTCAAGAAACAGTTGGGGAGACAGATCAAGGCCCTTCGATCAGATCGAGGAGGCGAATATCTCTCCGACAAGTTCAGGGACTACTTAAAGGACAATGGGATTATATCACAGTTAGCTCCTCCTGCTACACCACAATTAAACGGTGTATCGGAGAGGAAAAATCAGACTCTATTAGATATGGTCCGTTCACTTCTCGTCCACTCAGAACTACTTATATCCTTTTGGGGTTAGGCATTAGAGACTGCGATATACATGCTGAACCGGGTTCCAACCAAATCTATTCCTAAGACTCTATATAAGCTATGGACCGGTAAGAAACCAAGTGTAAGACACTTGAAGATTTGGGGTTGTCTGACACATGTTAAAAGAACAAGTGCTGACAAATTGGAATCCAATACCAATCGTTCCCTATTTGTAGGTTACCCCAAAAGCTCTGTAGGTTACCTATTCTATGATCCAAAAGAGCAAAAGGTGTTTCGCAATCGAAATGCCTACTTCTTGGAAGAGGATTACATCCTAGACAATCATCATCAGGAAGTTGTTCTTGATGAGGAAAGTCAGGGGTAGTGGGAGATGTCCTGCAGGCTCCAGATAATGTCCAACCTAGAAGATCTACCCGGGTTTCTAGACCTCCAGTTCGTTATGGCTATGATCAAGAAAGTTACTTGATGGAAGCCACGATCAGTAAGGAAGATCCCCTGACTTATACGGAAGCTATGTTGCACATAGATTCCTTGAAGTGGGTAGATGCCATGAAAGCCGAAATGGACTTGATGGAAACCAACAAGGTCTGTACTCTTGTAAACCCACCCACTGGGTGAAAGCAATTGGTTGCAAATGGATCTACAAGAGGAAGAAGGGCCCTGATGGAAAGATTGAAACCTATAAAGCTCGTCTTGTAGCTAAGGGGTACACTCAGAAAGAGGGAATCAATTATGAGAAAACCTTTTCGCCAGTGACCATGCTTAAATCCATAAGGACCTTGCTATCTGTAGCAGCACACTATAGCTATGAGATTTGGCAAATGGATGTCAAAACCGCGTTCATGAATGGAGATCTTACTGAAGATATCTACATGCAGCAACCATAAGATTTCATTGCTGCAGGTTAGGAACACATGGTGTGTAAACTCAACCAATCCATCTATGGACTTAAGCAAGTTCTAGGAGTTGGAACATCCGGTTTGACTTTGAGCAAAATCCGGATGAGCCCTGTGTTTACAAAAAGGCAGTGGGAGATAAGGTTAAGTTCTTGGTTCTGTATGTAGATGACATTCTACTCATTGCGAATGATGTAGGAATGTTAACTACGGTGAAGGTATAACTTTCGCAGAAATTCTCCATGAAAGATCTTGGAGAAGCCTCCTATATCTTGGGACTTCGACTCTATAGAGATAAATCAAAGAGGATAATAGGATTATCCCAGTCTACTTATATTGACAAGATTGTCAAAAGATACAGCATGGAGAACTCCAAGAAGGGATTTGTCCCTTTCAAACACGGAGTCACTCTCTCCAAGGGTATGTCTCCCAAGACCCCTGAGGAGATTGAGGGCCTGAGAGAGGTTCCTTATGCCTCATCTGTAGGGAGCATCATGTATGTCATGTTGTGCATTCGGCCAGACATTGCATAGGTTGTTAGTGTGGTAAATAGATGATGAGACTAAAAAGTACCCTATTTTTATCGCCTAATATTCACTCTTTTACACCAATTTAGCACTTAAATGGACTCATTACTCTTGTATTTCGATTCAGGGCAAGAAAGAAGGCAATTGAAAGAAAACAGGGCAAATCGAGTGATTTTGCACAGTTTCGGCTACAATCAATAATCTGGGCATAACTCTCAATTCCGGACTCCGAATTGGACAATTCAAGAAGCATTAGAAAGATGAAAGGAAGGCCCACAACTTTTATGTTTTGGGTTTTTGCAGATTCGGTCCACATCGAGTACGAAACCGGACCCGAAGTCGGAGCAAGTTCGTAGCCAGGCCCATTTCACAGCTGAAGCCCAACTCGCAGAAGAACCTGGAAGCAACCCAAGTTATCAGAGAAGCCCAACTCGGATGCAAGAGCCTAGAGTCCTAATTCGAATGTAACCTCCAAGGAGGGAGAGAGTCTTATTAGATCTAAATTTTGAATGTAATCCTATAAATATAAGAAGGTTGGGGACTAGATAAGAGATAGGATAGGATTAGTTCAAAGAAGATCAGAACTCCCTGAAGATAAGATGATCTCCTAGAAGGAATTGGAAAACAGCCCTCTCCTTTGGCTATATAAAGAGGGGGGTGGACCAGCTCTAGCATCACTCACTCCAAGATCCAAGAGATCACCAAGCAACTCAAGCTACAAAGGAGCAGTTCGGCCATAGAGAAGAAAAGCATGGAGGGTTCGAAGATCATGAGCAACTAAACTTCTCTTTTCTGGTTCAAGGGGGGAGGTTCGATTGAGTCATTGTGAGGTTCTATATTTAATTTTAAGTTCTTGTTTTCTAATTCAAGTATTCATTGATTCTTGTGCATATTTTCATTGGATGTTAATGTTAATTAGTCTGACAAACTGAATTAATGTTGATTTTCCTACTACTATCCATGATTTCGGTGATCCGTAATTGTCACGAATAATGGTACAAGTAGCAATTAGGTTATTATCTTTTTGGGTCAATTGTTCATGACAGCCTTTGACCAATGTTTTGACATGGTTTAACCTAAGTGAATCGATGGAACAAGATTTGATAATTGCAACTATCTCAATTACTGTTGTCTTGGTTTAACTGTTTTCACAAAGCTTAATGCTATCACTAATTGATACGGAACGCTATCTTACCCAGTCAATTAGTGATAAGTGTTGATCGAATGCTGGGTTTGGTCAGCTGATTTAGGAAAACACAAGGTTTATTATGGCTATCCTAATAAATCTAAGGTTAAATGCTTGAATTGCAAGATTACCAGGGATACCTATGATCGATGGCCAATTGGCCAAACCGAACTCCTGAACCAGAATTCGGTAAGACTAATTTCTCTTGTTTGTTTAAGTTTGTTATTTCTTCTTTTAATTTCAGTATTTAATTTTCCCACTCAGTAATATTATCCATTCGGCTAAGAGATTACTGTTAGCTCCCTGTGGGATTCGACCTAATACCACTTTTACTGCAAATATCTTATTGTGGGACTAGTACTAATTTTGAGGGCTTCGACAACCCGTCAGTAGATAGCAGTCAAACCTACGACAGGAGCACTAGACAACTGTGAAGAACATACTTAAATACCTTCGAAGGACAAAAGAATTTTGTTTGGTATTTGATGGTAGTTCACTACAAATCATAGGGTATATCGATGCCGACTTCCAGTCAGACCCAAATGATAGAAAGTCTACATCTGGTTCCATCTTTACAATGGGGTCTTGTGTAGTTAGCTGGAAAAGCAACAAACAAGGGTCTACAACAGATTCCACGACCGAGGTCGAGTACATTGCCGCAAGTGAAGCTGCCAAGGAAGCCGTTTGGATAAAGAAGTTCATTCAAGAATTAGGAGTAGTTCCATCAAGCACATCACCCATTTCACTATTGTGTGACAACACTGGAGCCATTGCTCAGGCTAAGGAGCCCCGAGCCCACTCGAAGTTGAAGCACATTGAGAGGAAGTACCATGTACTACGAGAGATTGTTGGTAAAGGGGACATCCAGATTCAAAAGGTAGCATCAGCGAAGAATGTGAGACACCCATTAACTAAGCCACTAACACAGAAAGTGTTTGAGAAACATGTGGAAAGTATGGGACTCCGACTTGTACCTGATTGGAACTAAGTGCAATTGGGAGCTGTTAGACAGTGTATGACTTTAGCTCCAATCAGATTGATGTACATTTTGACATTTATTGTAAATGAATAAAAGTACATAATTGATTCATGTTATATCTGGTATGTTTCTGTGTAATACCCTTAAACTGGACACTTATGAGACTCGTGTTAGTTTAGAATGTTCACAGCCGTTGGATAGACCTGGGGAGGTTTATCCTGCCAAGGCTAACACTAATGTGCTGCCAAGTCGGTTGGGGTGGCTGGTCTCAGCTGCTAGGGTGAGACCCAAAGCACATGTAGTGTGGGTTTGCTTGAAACTCTGAACCGGACCATTTTCCAAATATGTCTTGGACCTTGGAGACAGATGGGAAAAACTGGAAAGTTACACCTAACCCCTAGACTCGACCATAGTACTGCACTAAGTGTTGGATTGGGTTGTCTTTGATATGCCAATCAGTGAGTTCCTTAGCGGGGGTCAAAACCTGGGTATGTTGGGGCAGTCTAAGAATTCACCTCAGTGGGTGATCATAGTGACAGAATCAGCCCCTTTGTCGGGCAAAGTAAATGATCGGGGACTACACTCTTTCTGATGGAACCGGTAGTTGAATTCGAACGTGTTTGAGATTTGTTTTGAAAAATATATTTATATATAGATATACATATATTATGTTTTTATGAAAAGGTTTGCAAAGGTTTTAATTCCCAGGGATCCATCTGAGTAGAGAGTGCGATACTATACCTTGCAGCTGAGGGAGAGGTCATCTCTTGTCGGGCAGTGTTTGATCATTATGGGCTGAGAGGTTAAGTGTAAGACCACTTAGGGCTTATATACCTGATGGGCTAATCTCACTTAAGACCATAGTCCTTGTGACTTCATAAGGTGGCTGGACCCAAGGACCATTTAGTGTAAATGTTGGGCCTGCTAAGAGCCCATACTAATGGGCTCAGGGGTTCACTGTGTTCAACAGTGAAGATTAATGTTAGGGTCCCACACCATACAAAGAGAGCCAAGTCAGCCAACAATTAAAAGGGAAGTAAGCCTAATAACTTAATGGGCCTAAAGCCCATTTCGAACTGGGTTAATATGATTAATTAATATGGGCAAATCTGGGTTTAGATCTGGATTTGGATTAGCAAGAGGATAAGATAAGTCTTATCCACTTAAGAGTTCAGATCCAAATAAAGATTTGGATCAAAGAACTCTTTCCTGATAAGATTAAGAAGTTGATCTTGAAAGGCTATAAATAGAGGGCAAATTCTTTCAGTTTAACACTTTTACTGCAATCAGTTTTCTCCCTCTGTTCTTGCCGCCCTACCCTATTCGATCTCCAATTCTTGAACTGATCAAGATCAGATCTTGATTATGATTTTTGCTAGAAAAATCAGATCTGAATCGTGCTCACACTCCCTTGCATGATTCTTGCTGAAGGATTGCAGTTCCTGCTGAAGAACTACTTTGTTGATTCTACTTCATCTCAAGCTGTGTCATCTTCAGTGGAGGCGGGATTTGGTGACCTCTTTGGGCATGAACACCTACGTTGGGAGCTACGTTTGTAGATTCCGTATCAGGTATAGCTCTTTCTTATTTTGGTTTTAAATTTGGTCCGATTTGTTTCAATAACGAATCTTGAAAAATGCAGTTTTTCTAAAACTAGGAATACGATTCCCAGAAGGGAGAAAGAAATTTTTTGAAATTTCACCCAGCCACCCTACATGGTTCGGCCATCTATATGATGGATCTCCCTTCCCTACAATATTTTGGTAAGCGACATTTCCATCGACATCAACATTTTAAACCTTGTTAGGGATTGAGGTTGTTAGGTCCAATAAAGGAATTTCATTTCCCAAAGTAAGTACATCCTAGGTCTCGTCTAGGATGTAGGTAAACTAGGGTGCAAACCAGCTAATGCCCCCATTGAACCTAACCATAGGCTTGGTGACTATGAGGGTGACACAGTAGTTGATGTCAAATAGTTTCAAAGCCTTGTTGGTTGACTTCTATATTTATCAATGACTTGACTTGGCATTGCATATTTTGTTAGTCAACATATGCATACTCCAAGTAATGTGGCTGCTAGAAACAGAGTTCTGAGGTACCTAAAGGTGCACCTTGGAAGAAGTATTCTCTTTGCTAGTAATGGGAACCTAAAAGTTCAGACTTATATTGATGATTAGACTGGATCAACAGAGGACAGATGGCCAACATTTGGTTATTGCACCTTTGTGATAGGTGATTTGGTAATGCAGAGTAAGAAGCAATTTGTGGTGTCTAGCGTAGAGACTGAGTATTGGGCTATGGCTCATGGAGTGGTAGAGATGTTTTTGGTGAAGAAATTCACTCCTTTTTCTATTATACATACAGATGTGTGTGGCTCTTTTCCAATTTCTGCTATGGGTGGCATTCAATATTTCATTACTTTTGTGGATGATCATATGAGATATATGTTGTTTATGATTTTAAAACAAGAAAGGTATTATGGTTGTTAAAAATTTCTACAATACGATCCTTACACAATTTGAGAAATTATTCAAGATCAATAGGAAAGAGTATTTCGAAAAAGAAAAAAAATTAAATACATTCTTGATAGAGTGAGGAGTTATTCATCGAAGTACATGTAGCTACACACCACAAGGTCCACAACAAAATGGTGTAGTAGAAAGAAAGAATAAACATTTGTTAGAAGTTACTCAGAGGCTTCTAACTACTTCCTGTCACTATTCCTCTTCCCCCTCATCCTTTTCAGTCAACTCAAGGTGGTTGGATAAGAGGAAAGGTCTGGAAATTTCTGATAAGGGTTTACAATCACCTCCCATGAATCCATATTCAGATACAAAGGGCGCATATGGGTCTTCACTGTGAATTTTGAAATATAAATCTAATGGTTCTGTCGAGAGGTATAAAACCTGACTTGTTGCTAATGACTATAACCAAATTATTGCATTAGGTTACACAAAGACTTTTGGCCTTGTTCCTAAAATGAATTCTATCAAAGTTCTCTTGGCTGTTGCAACTTAAAGATTTTTGTCCTCTATATCAATTAAATGTGAAGAATTCATTTCTTCATGGTGATTTGAAAGAAGAGGTTTATACGCTTCCTTCACCAGGTTTTGAGGTAACTTTAAGGAAGTTTTGTTGATTGAAGAAGTCAATTTATGGGTTGAAGCAATCACCTAGAGTGTAATTTGATCATTTTAGCAATTATATAAAGAGGTTTAGGTATGCTTAGAGTCATGCAAGTCATACTCTGTTAAACTTGAAAATGGGCTTACTACATCCCTGATTGTTTATGGGGATAATCTAGTGTTTACAAGAGATTTTTTTTGAAGATAAACAAAAAATAAACTTTATAAGTGAAAAAGAAAGAAAGGGAGGGTACAGCAGGGTGATAAGAAATCACCCAGCAATAAAAGACCCAGAATACAACAGACCTGCCCTAATAAATAGCCCCTTAAACAGAAAACAACCCTACAGACAAAACAAACACCTTAAAAAAACCCAGATCCAACTACAAGTATCCCAAAATATATCACAGAAGTCCCTTCCACCAAGCCTTAGAACAACTACAACAAACAAAAGACTGTATATCCAAGACCTTCCAAATCCTGCAAAAAAAAAAAACACATAAGAAAAACCCTGAACCCAGGTAACCAACTGATGAAATGCTCAACTCAAGCTTTATCCATTTTCTCATCGTGTCCACTGTCTAATATAGAAATCTCTTGTCTCATCTGAGTTACTTTCCTTATCTTTCTCTTGTCTCATCCTAGCGTTTACAAGAGATTAGTATGATGAAATCAAGAAACTCAAAGATTTCCTTGCCTCAAAGTTTGTGATCAAAGACTTGAGGGATTTTAGGTATTTCTTGGGTATCAAGGTGGCAAGATCCAAGAAAGGTATATGTATTTCTTAAAGAAAATATACCCTTGATCTTCTTGAAGAAACAGGGAATATGTGTGTCAAGCCTTTAGATACCCTAACTGATCCAAACCACCACTTAACGGTAGTAATGGAGAGTTCTTGGAAGATAGAGGGATGTTCCAAAGGTTTTGTGGGAAGACTTCTCTACTTGTCCTTGTCAAGGTGTGGCATTGCCTATGCGGTTGGAGCAAATAAGTACATGCATGTTCCTCATACTCCACATCTTGGACTAGTGAAAAGAATTCTCAGGTATTTGAAGGCCTCTCCTGGAAGGGGACTGCTATTTTCTAGCCATGGGCATTTGTAACAGGAGGCATGTATTATTGAAGGATCTTGAATTTGTGTCTCAAGAACCTATGAGGTTATGTTTTGATAATAAAGTTGTTATCAATATTTCCCAAAATCCTATATGGAATGTGAAAGAATGGTAGGATCCATCTAATGGACGCCATAAAGGTTGCGGAATGGGTGGGGCGAATTTCAAAAATTTCCTACCTTCTCCCAACTGGGAATCATATTCCCTGAATTTAGAATACAATATTCAAGGATCTACTTGAACCCTAATCAAACCAGATCTGTACCAAAAGATAAATGGGAGGATTATACTTGATCCGGAGAAGCAGTATCTCCCAAAGTTGGTGTTCACGCCCAAAGAATGCTCCAAGATCTGTCCCTGCTGAAGATGACACAGCTGTGGATGGAACAGAACCAGCAGGGTGCGTCCTACACACTGGATCCTTCACAAGAATCCCCTGGATGTACTAAACACTGAATTCTTTCAGTCTTTCTTGCAAGACTGATGTCAAGAACTGGTTTCTTGACTTTCTTTTCTGCAAGGATCAAATCTTGCAATAATGCAGATGGCGGCGGCAGGAGGAGATTTCCAGAAACGAAAAGGCTGAACTGTTTTCTTTTCTGGAGAGAATGAGATCTAATCTCAATTCGCAGGAACCCTTCTTGCTTACCAGAACCTCTTGGATCGAAATCTGATTTCCCTCTCTTGGTTCATTCGAAAATCTCCTCCCTTTCTTCTTGATTAAGAAATCTCCTAATTAGGAGTTATCCCAATCCAAATCAGTATTTGGATAGGGGATAATCTTAATCCCTTTCCCAGATAGAGTTAGCTTACTCCTGATCTTATCAGGTGGTTACCAGATTCAAATCTGATTTGAATTTGGTCTCTAAGAGTGGATAAGGCTAAGAGCCCAATCCTTTTTGCTAACTTCAATCTCAAATTCGCCCCATTGATGGGTGATCATATCAGCCCACCTCGAAATGGGCTTTTGGCCCATTAAGTATTCAGTGTTTAATTAGTTTCCAATCTGCTGCCCAGTTGGGCTTCTTTGTATGGCGTGGGACCCAAGCATTGATCTACACACCAGCCACATGGGTTCGGCCCAGCCTTTAATACAAGGCCCAGCCGAATTCACTGAAAATCTCAATGAACCCCTTGAATCCATCGTATGAACCCTATGGGCCCAACACTTACATTAAGTGGTCCCTGGGCCAAGCCATCTTATAAAAACCCAGGGACTGTGGGCAGGTGCAAGATTAGCCCATCAGGTATTATCCTAAATGGTCTTATACTTAACCTCTCAGCCCTTAATGATCAAGCACTGCCCGACAAGAGAGGACCTCTCCCTCGGCTGCAAGGAACAGTGCCGCACTCTCCTCTCACATGGATCCCGGGAATTAAAACCATTTGCAAACATTTTGAAACCGTACATATATATGTAAATATATTAATTTTGCAAAACAAAATTCCAACGATTGAAATCAACTGCCGGCAGTTTGGTTTCCATTAGAGAGAGTGCATTCCCGATCATTACCCTTTGTTCGACAAAGTGGCTGATTCTGTCACTATGACCACCCACTCAGATGAATTCTCAAACTGCCCCAACATACCCAGGTTTTGATCCCCACTAAGGATCTCACTGATTGGCATATCAAAGGCAGGCTGATCCAGCACCTAGTGAAGTGTCATAATCGAGTCTAGGGGTCAGGTGTAACTTTCCAATTTTGCCCATCTATCTCCAAGGTCCAGGGCAAGACTGGAAATCTGGTCCGGTTCAAGGATTCAAGTAATCCCATGCTGTATGTGCCTCGGGTCTTACCCTGATGGCTGAGACAGGCCATCCCAACACTTGGTGGCACACCAGTATCAGCCTTGGAAGGATAAATCTCCCCAGACTTCTCCAACGGCTGTGAACATTTAAAACTAACATGAGTCTCTACAAATGTCCAGTTTTAGGGTTTTACACAGAATTAAACCAAACAACATGAATCAAACATGCACTTTATTTATTTCCACTAAATAACAAAAGTACATCAAAATGATTGAAGCTAAGGGCATACAAAACTGTCTAACAGCTCCCACTTGCACTTAGGTCCAATCTGGTACAAGCCGGAGTTCCATACTTTCCACGTGTTTCTCAAACACCTTCTGTGTCAGTGGCTTAGTCAATGGGTCTGCCACATTATCCGCTGATGCTACCTTTTGAATTAGGACGTCCCCTCTACCAACGATCTCCCGCAGTACATGGTACTTCCTCTCGATGTGCTTTGACTTCGAGTGGGCCCGAGGCTCTTTAGCCTGGGCGATCGCTCCATTGTAGTCACACAACAACGGGATGGGTGATGTGCTGGATGGAATCGCTCCCAATTCGTGTATGAATTTCTTCATCCACACGGCTTCCTTGGCAGCTTCACTTGCGGCAATGTACTCGGCCTCGGTTGTGGAGTCTGCAGTGGACCCCTGTTTGCTGCTTTTCCAGCAAACAGCACACGATCCTATCGTGAAAACATACCCAGATGTAGACTTTCTATCATCTGGATCCGACTGGAAATCGGCATCGGTATACCCTAGAACTTGCAGTGAACTACCATCGAATACCAGACAAAACTCTTTCGTCCTTCGAAGGTATTTGAGTATGTTCTTCACAGCGGTCCAATGCTCCTGTCCTGGGTTTGCCTGGAATCTGCTTACCACACTCACCGCCTGAGCTATGTCCGGGCGAGTGCACAACATGGCGTACATGATGCTCCCCACAGCTGAGGCATAGGGAACGTCTCTCATGCTCTCAATCTCCTCAGAAGTCTTGGGAGACATCTTCTTGGAGAGAGTGACTCCGTGCCTGAAAGGAACGTTTCCTTTCTTGGAGTTTTCCATGCTGTATCTTTTGACAATTTTGTCAATGTAAGCAGCCTGGGATAATCCAATTATCCGCTTCGATCTATCTCTATAGAGTCGAAGACCCAGTATGTATGAAGCTTCTCCAAGATCTTTCATGGAGAACTGCTGTGATAGCCATACCTTGACCGAAGTCAACATTCCTACATCATTCCCAATGAGTAGGATATCGTCCACATACAAGACTAAAAAGGTGATCTTATCCCCACTGGATTTCCTGTAAACACAGGGCTCATCCGGATTCTGCTCAAAGTCAAACGTTTTGACTGCAGAATCAAAACGGATGTTCCAACTCCTAGAAGCCTGCTTAAGTCCATATATGGATCTATTAAGTTTACATACCATGTGTTCCTGACCCGCAGCAATGAAGCCTTGCGGCTGCTGCATGTAGATATCTTCACTAAGATCTCCATTCAGGAACGCTGTTTTGACATCCATTTGCCAAATCTCGTAATCATGGTACGCTGCTACAGCTAGCAGGATCCTAATGGATTTAAGCATGGCCACCGGTGAAAAGGTTTCCTCATAGTCGATGCCTTCTTTCTGAGTATACCCTTTCGCCACCAAACGAGCTTTAAAGGTCTCAATCCTGCCATCGGGGCCCTTCTTCCTCTTGTAGATCCATTTGCAACCAATTGCTTTTACCCCGGAGGGCGGATCCACTAGAGTCCAGACTCCATTGGTCTCCATTGAGTCCATCTCGGCTCTCATGGCCTCCACCCACTTCTAGGAGTCTATGTCTAACATAGCTTCCGCGTAAGTCACGGGATCCTCTTCACTAGTCAAGGCTTCCACCAGGTAACTATCCTGGTCATAACCATATCGGACTGGTGGTCTGGATACCCGGGTGGACCTTCTAGGTTGGTCATTACCTGGAACTTGTGGGACATCTCCCACTGCTCCTGAGCTCTCCTCATCAAGAACTATTTCCTGACGATGGGTGTCCAGGATGTAATCGGATTCTAAGAATCGGGCGTTTCGACTGCAGAACACTTTCTGCTCACTTGGGTCATAGAATAGATAACCCACCGAATCCTTTGGGTTGCCTATAAACAGGCAACAGCTGGTTTTAGATTCCAACTTGTCCGCACTTGTTCTTTTAACGTGTGCAGGACAACCCCAAATCTTCAAGTGTCTCACACTTGGCTTCCTTCCGGTCCAAAGCTCATATGGAGTTTTCGGAACTGATTTGGTTGGAACCCTATTCAGCACGTAGATAGCAGTCTCTAATGCGTATCCCCAAAAGGATGTGGGTAATTCTGAGCGTACGAGAAGTGACCGGACCATGTCCAACAAGGTCCTATTTCTCCTCTCTGAAACACCGTTGAGTTGAGGTGTAGCAGGAGGAGCTAGTTGTGACACTATCCCATTGGCCTTTAAGTAGTCCCTGAATTCGTCAGAGAGATACTCGCCACCTCGATCTAATCGAAGGGCCTTAATTTCTCTCCCTAACTGTTTCTCGACTTCCTGTCTGAACTCTTTGAACTTTTCAAATGATTCAGACTTATGTCTCATTAGGTACACGTAACCATATCGTGAAAAATCATCTGTAAAGGTGATGAAGTACACGTGTTGATTCCGTGTCCTAACACTCAGGGGACCACATACATCAGTATGTATTAGGTCAAGTGTGCCTGCACATCTTTCAGGCTAAACGTCAAATGGCCACTTAGTCATCTTACCTTGGAGGCAAGGTTCACAAGTGGGAAGATTTTCTACGGTTAGAAAATCCAAAGGACCATCCTTTACCAGTCTTGTGATTCGGTCGACACCGATGTGGCCAAGTCGGTAATGCCAGAGGCACGTGGGATTTACTGTATCACGAGTCCTTTTCTTGGGATTTTCGACCGACGTAGTTTCGGTTAAGTTAGTTTCCAAAGAAGGATGCAGAACATAGAGACCGTTCTCTAGTTCCCCGCATGCGATGAATTTATTATTCCGTTTAACAGTAATCATATTACTAAAGTAAACAGTATATCCATCAGCACACAATTTTGAAACAGAAATTAAATTCCTTCTCAAGTTCTGTACATAAAGACAATCTTTAAGTACAAGGACTCCTTCTTTAAAAACTAATTCTACGGTTCCTATTGCCGCAGCTGCAACACTTGCAGTTGTTCCCAAGAACAGTGTCACTTCACCTTCACTCAACCTTCTGCTAACTTTGAACCCCTGCAGTGAGTTACACGCATGAGTTGAAGCCCCGGAGTCAACACACCAGGACACAGAAGTAACTAACATATTAGTTTCTATGACACAAGTTTCGATATTACCTTTCTTAGATTCCAGGTAGGTAGGACAGTTCCTCTTCCAGTGGCCGGTCTGCTTGCAGAAGTGACAAACATCAGATGCCTTGTTCTTCTTCTGCTTCTTGGGTTTGGTAGTCTTCTTCTAGGGCTTCTTTGCCTTTCTCTTTCTCTTGCCCGATTTGTTAGCTTCAGCAAGCATAACCACAGGCTCATCCTTCTTGAGTAAATCCTCGGCCCTCTGCAACATATTGCTGAGTTCCTGGACGCTGACATTCAGCTTATTCATATTGTAGTTCATAGTGAATGCATTGAAGGAAGAGGGCAAAGAATTTAGGATGGCATCCACTTGCGTGCCAAGATCTAGCCCGGATCCAAGAGCTTCAAGTTCGTTGATGTATCCCATCATCCGAAGACAATGGTCATGAACTTTCTGCCCTTTGGTCATCTGCGCGGTCATGAACAATTTCAAGACCTTCTGTCGAGTAGAACGGTTCTGCTCCTCATACATTGTCCTTAGACTGTCCAATATGTCCTTGGCAAGTTCGATCTGATCGAACTGCCTCTGTATTGAGTTGTCTAATGAGGCAATGACAAAGCAGCGGGCTAGGGAGTTCTTATCCTCCCAATCTTGGTAGTCCCTCCTACGGGCCTCAGAAGTCCTATCACCCGGACGTTCCGGGGCAGGATTTTTCACTACCTTGTCTAACTTTTCAGAAGTTAGGACCAGCATAAGATTTCTGTACCAGTCGGCATAGTTTGGGCCCTTAAGCTTGTTATCGTCTAGAAGCTTTGCAAATTGACCATTTGCCATTTTCTGATAAAACAGCAAAATCATTAGTCCACAACCTTAGTTTGATTCATGTTTACCTACATAGATATGGCTTTTAATCTATGTTCCATTCCCATTTGTTCATCTCTGAGATTTCCCTCCTATCTCAGTGACGGAGATGACGAAATGTCTCTGGAAATGTGGGAAATCACATGGGGTGCGTGAAGCCAACTGTTTTAGCTTCATAACCCCACCACCTTTCTGTGACGGGTCATATCCACTCATCAAATGAGTTTCCCTTTGGCCTCTGTCAGACAAGGTTCAGAGCCATTTTCAGGTAAACCCTTCTGTCAGTGAGTGCACACCCATCATATTCAGGTTACGCCAAGGTACCGTGAGAGAGTTCCCATTTTCTGGTGAAGCCCCTCCCACATCGGTCTATGACGCCCCTATCATCTTATGAAACACTCTAACAGATCCAACAGCAAATGGATAGCCCAATTTTATGGTGCGTTTCCTCATTACTGATGGACCCGTCATTGTGCTAATGACGGAAGGCCTTTAGAGAGTCCATCATATAGATCTCCCTATCACTTGCATTCATATTTGCTGGAGGGAACAAAATTACGGCCTAGTTCTAATTTAGGTCAAACCAAAGTGGCTCCCACTGACTTTCATAAAGTCAGATTTCTGGTGGGCCTTAATCGGCTAGGGGTTCCGTACGCATCCCTTTTCAGGGTTGTGGGGCCCACCAGGCAAAGAGGGGTTCATCCAATGACCTTTAGGGACACCATGGCAATGATGTGCATTCAGCCATGGTGTGCGCAAGAGCCACTAACGAGTCATCACGGGCCAAGTACTTATGGCCCATGGTCGCAGCACATCAAACATCCAAACATCACATGTAAAGGAGGAATTGATCCAATCAATTAATTGCTGTAAAGCCCATTCAACGGCCCATTTAAAAACCAAGTCATTAACGATTAATGTCCACTAGGTGTATGGGCTGAATCGCAGATAGCAGTTCGGCCCATACAGCTTATCTCACAATAATGGGCTTTTGCAGTTTTAACCCTTTAAAACTGGGCTTTACAGGTGGGCCGAATTAATCCCTGTAATTGAACATCAGATTTGGAACAAAAGTGTGAGACAATTGGACTGAGAACAGCCCCTTTCGAAACCTAGATTCGGTCCAAACAGTTTTGGTCCAATCTAGTCCGAAATGGTCCAAAACTGATTTTCAATTCAAGAATTAATTATTGAATGATCTGAAATTAATAGTTTTGATTTCTAGCAAACACAAAACAATTATGGACTGTTCGCACCACCTGCAAAACAGAGGTTAATCACAAGGGTTGCAGTTTCATAAACTGCAAATCGCAGAAAACGATTTCTCCATCTGCAAATCTCCAGCGCCGCCATCTTCTTCCATCTTCTTTAATCAAGAAAAATAACAGAAATCCTATTTCTATTAATTACATTCTTGATCAAATCCTATACATTCAGTCTAAAAATAAAATAAAAAAATATTTACAGACCGAATTGAATGAAATAAATAAATAGAAAAGAAAAAGGGTGCGCAGACCATCTGCGCTAAAACTGCACTGCGATCTCCAGGTTTGAACAGTCCATTAAATCAAAATAAATAAAGATCAATTCCAAATAAATTTTGGATTTAATAGAAATTAATTTCAGATCAATCGCCCTTAACAAGAAACAGTTTCTTGAAAAAAGAAAACAATCTGCGCAAATCTTGAAAGAACACCTTCTATCCATCTGCGTAGGGTCAGATCTGATTTGGTTCAAGATTCGAACCTGTGGCTCTGATACCACTGAAAGAATGGTAGGATCCATCTAATGGACTTCATAAAGGTTGCGGAATGGGTGGGGCGAATTTCAAAAATTTCCTACCTTCTCCCAACTGGGAATCATATTCCCTGAATTTAGAATACAATATTGAAGGATCTACTTGAACCCTAATCAAACCAGATCTGTACCAAAAGATAAATGGGAGGATTATACCTGATCCGGAGAAGCAGTATCTCCCAAAGTTGGTGTTCACGCCCAAAGAATGCTCCAAGATCTGTCCCTGCTGAAGATGACACAGCTGTGGATGGAACAGAACCAGCAGGGTGCGTCCTACACACTGGATCCTTCACAAGAATCCCCTGGATGTACTAAACACTGAATTCTTTCAGTCTTTCTTGCAAGACTGATGTCAAGAACTGGTTTCTTGACTTTCTTTTCTGCAAGGATCAAATCTTGCAATAATGCAGATGGCGGCGGCAGGAGGAGATTTCCAGAAACGAAAAGGCTGAACTGTTTTCTTTTCTGGAGAGAATGAGATCTAATCTCAATTCGCAGGAACCCTTCTTGCTTACCAGAACCTCTTGGATCGAAATCTGATTTCCCTCTCTTGATTCATTCGAAAATCTCCTCCCTTTCTTCTTGATTAAGAAATCTCCTAATTAGGAGTTATCCCAATCCAAATCAGTATTTGGATAGGGGATAATCTTAATCCCTTTCCCAGATAGAGTTAGCTTACTTATGATCTTATCAGGAGGTTACCAGATTCAAATCTGATTTGAATTTAGTCTCTAAGAGTGGATAAGGCTAAGAGCCCAATCCTTTTTGCTAACTTCAATCTCAAATTCGCCCCATTGATGGGTGATCATATCAGCCCACCTCAAAATGGGCTTTTGGCCCATTAAGTATTCAGTGTTTAATTAGTTTCCAATCTGCTGCCCAGTTGAGCTTCTTTGTATGGCGTGGGACCCAAGCATTGATCTACACACCAGCCACATGGGTTCGGCCCAGCCTTTAATACAAGGCCCAGCTGAATTCACTGAAAATCTCAATGAACCCCTTGAGTCCATCGTATGAACCCTATGGGCCCAACACTTACATTAAGTGGTCCCTGGGCCAAGCCATCTTATAAAAACCCAGGGACTGTGGGCAGGTGCAAGATTAGCCCATCAGGTATTATCCTAAATGGTCTTACACTTAACCTCTCAGCCCTTAATGATCAAGCACTGCCCGACAAGAGAGGACCTCTCCCTCGGCTGCAAGGAACAGTGCCGCACTCTCCTCTCACATGGATCCCGGGAATTAAAACCATTTGCAAACATTTTGAAACCGTACATATATATGTAAATATATTAATTTTGCAAAAACAAAATTCCAACGATTGAAATCAACTGCCGGCAGTTTGGTTTCCATCAGAGAGAGTGCATTCCCGATCATTACCCTTTGTCCGACAAAGTGGCTGATTCTGTCACTATGACCACCCACTCAGATGAATTCTCAAACTGCCCCAACATACCCAGGTTTTGATCCCCACTAAGGATCTCACTGATTGGCATATCAAAGGCAGGCTGATCCAGCACCTAGTGAAGTGTCATAATCGAGTCTAGGGGTCAGGTGTAACTTTCCAGTTTTGCCCATCTATCTCCAAGGTCCAGGGCAAGACTGGAAATCTGGTCCGGTTCAAGGATTCAAGTAATCCCATGCTGTATGTGCCTCGGGTCTTACCCTGATGGCTGAGACAGGCCATCCCAACACTTGGTGGCACACCAGTATCAGCCTTGGAAGGATAAATCTCCCCAGACTTCTCCAACGGCTGTGAACATTTAAAACTAACATGAGTCTCTACAAATGTCCAGTTTTAGGGTTTTACACAGAATTAAACCAAACAACATGAATCAAACATGCACTTTATTTATTTCCACTAAATAACAAAAGTACATCAAAATGATTGAAGCTAAGGGCATACAAAACTGTCTAACAGAATGACCATTCCAAACATGTGGAAATTGATAGGCAGTTCATAAGGGAGAAAATAGACAAGGAAATATGCTTGCCATATGTTGTAACAGGAGGCATGTATTAGTGTTTGTGCAGGGTCATTTTGGTCTTTTTCCTTCTCTTATTTATGGTTCTTATTATTTCTGTTGTAACTCACATAATCAGGGGTATTTATGTAATTTAATTCTTTTATGAATATAAGTCATATTTGGACGGCAGTTGAGTCTCTCGACTGAAACTGTCTTTAGCCCTATTGTTTTTGTATTTTTCTTCTTTTCTACTTCCTCTCTGTTGCAACTCTGTATCCTGGGTTTATACCAGGTTTTTATTTGTTTCTTTACAAAATACAGGTCTGATCCCATGGTATCAGAGCCTGGTTGATCGACCTGCTCGACTGGTTCTGTTAAGGACGCCTCAAACAAGTTCAGTTGAAGGTTTCTGTTAATAAAAGTTGTAAAGATGAGGAAGAACCAAAAAGAACTGATCGCCCAGAGGGATAGGAGGCATCAATGCCTCAAGTTGCATTGTGCATTGAGTTTCTGGTGGTGTTCTAGACTTTATTTAGCAGTTCGTACAGGGACTGTGTGTGAATGGTGGAGATCAGTTGATTTTTTCTCTGTGAGTGATGGATTATTTTCTGTGAATGGTGGGACGTAACAACCTGGTGATCCGTTTTCTATGTTTTTCAATGAATGTGGTGAGGCCGGTTGCCTTTTAGAAGGATTCTCTTGTTGTTTCACTCTATACTAAGGATTGTGGCTATGTTGTAGGCATTTCCAGATTAATAACTGAATCGGCTGAGTGTTCTTTTTGACCTTGGAAGGTGTTAGACTTGGGAGTGAGTTGCTGAAATAGTGTGTTTGTGATCTATGGCAGCTTCTGGCAGTGAAACCAACACAAGTGTGATGGTATAACTGGATTTCATGGCTATCTGGATGACTTCAGTCAAACTCAATGTTACGAATTATGTACCATGGGAAAAATCTATCGAAGTAAATTTGACAGCTAGAGGCAAACTAAAATATATTAAAGAAAATAAGACAGTCCTAGGGGCTGCAGGGTATAGTGATTGGATACAAGAAAATGCGCAGATCATGACATGTCTTTGTAACAGTATGGAACCTCATATTAGTATGAACTTGATGATCTTTGACACTGCAAAAGAAATTTAGGAGCATGACAAACAACTGTATTCTGGACAGGAAAATGAGACTAGAATTTATCAATTATACTAGGAGTATTTTTAGCTACAACAAGGTGATAGGAGTGTGGAGGAGTATTATGCTAGTTTAAAGAGTTTGTGCAATGAGTTGGATTTGTACCAGCCTCTTTTCAATTGATCTCAAGGTGCAACAACAACACAGAGATCAATTGGAGGTGGCAAGATTTCTTTTTGGGTTGAGGTCTGAATTTGAGCCAATGCGTGCTAAAATTTTGGGTAGCAGTGATATTCCCACATTATCACGAGTTTCCTCCAGAGCCAGAAGAGTTACTAGCCCCCATACAGGGCCCCTAGTACTAGAGAAGTCAGCCCTAGCTGCAACCAAAGGTGGTAGATATGACTCAGGTGGTAGAGGTAGCTATCCCAGAGGGGGTAACCGTGGAGTGAGAGGTCATGGTAGTGGTAGAGATGGGAGCATTAGAGGTCGTGGTGTTGGTGTTGTTGGTCAAGGCATGGTCAGAGAATGCAGTTATTGTGAATGGGAAAGACATACCTTGAATTTTTGTTATGATTTGCATGGCCCGCCATCCACTTGGGCTAATCATGCTGGTGTAGGAGAAGATGGTGGTGCTTGTGATGAGTCTACTACTTTAGGCACTAGGAAGGAGAAGGAAATGGTCTCTATCACCTGAGAAGAATATGGAAAGCTTCACTTGTCCTCCCCTTCTCCTGGTAATACTGCAACCCTTGCAAAATCAGGTACAGCATACCTTGTTTCCTCTTATAAGCCATAGGTTATGATTTTGGAGCTTTAAATCACATGACCGGGTCTTAAAACTTGTTTGTATCTTTATCCCCTCCCTCCCCTGACTAGTCGGTTACACTTGCTTATGGGTACTGCCTCTGTTGTTTCTGGTACTAGTGATGCGACTTTACATTTTGATTCGACTTTGCCTTTTGTGCTATATGTTCCTAAATTTCCCTTTAGTCTTATATCTGTTAGTAAGTTGATGAAATATTTGAATTGCTCCATCTCATTTTTCCCATCTTATAGTATTTTCCAGGATCTCAAGACGAGGAAGACGATTTGTGTCGGGCATGAAGTTGGAGGATTGTACTATCTAGATGGTGGTGGATCACAGAAAGCTCTTCATTCCTCCATTACGCCGTTGCAGTGGCATTGTTGACTAGGTCATCCATCTCTTCCAGCTGTCAAGAGTCTTGTTCCAGATGTTGTGTCTGTTCATGAGTTACAGTGTAAAGTTTATCAACTTAGTGAACATCATCATGTTTCTTTTGTTCGAAGGGTATTTAATAGAGTCTCGAGTCCTTTTGAATTTATTCATTCAGATCATAGTTGTCAAGGCAACTAGGCAGGCACCTAGGCAGGCACCTAGGCAACAAGGCACCCATGGAGGCTCACCTCACCCAGTCGTCAAACAGTTTTGTATACTGTGTAATAAAATACTTTTATATTGTTATTTTTTTGAGATTATAATTATAAAATAGACATTATTAAAGAAATCTTTCTTTAATAATGTCACATGTAACTGTTATGTAGGAGAAAAGAATGGAAGAAGAGAGAAAAGAGAGAGAGAAGAAGAGAGAAGAGAGAAGAGAGAACTGAGAGCAAAAGATACTACTGGCGGCGCAGCTTTTTCAATATATATACTAGGGCGACAACAACTAAAATAAAAAAGAGTAAAAGTACAATAGTACCCCTGCGGTACTATACATAGGAAAAATAACAGTTGTTAACACTCCCCCTCAAGTTGGGACATAGATGTCAATCATGCCCAACTTGTCACATAAATCATGATATCATGAGTGGTGTAGTCCTTTGGTAAAGATGTCTGCAAGTTGATCCTCAGAGTTGACATAGGGAGTACACACTTCCCCTGTGATAGCCTTCTCTCTGATAAAATGCTTATCGACTTCAATGTGTTTAGTTCTATCATGTAGCATAGGGTTAGCAGCAATGTTTATGGCTGCTTTGTTATCACAGAATAGGGTCATAGGTTTGTCCACTAGAAAACCCAACTCACTCAACAGATTCTTTATCCACATAATTTCAGCCACTCCATGAGCCATTGCTCGAGATTCAGCTTCAGCACTGGATCTAGCTACCACACTTTGTATTTTTCTTTTCTAGGTAACTAGATTTCCTCCTATGAAGGTACAGTAGCCACTAGTTGACTTTCTGTCATCTAGGGATCCTGCCCAATCTGCATCAGTATACACTTCAACTTTCAAATGTCCATTCCTTTGAAACAACAAGCCAGCACCTGGAAACCTTTTAAAGTATCGGAGGATTCTTTCCGCTGCTTCAAGATGAGTGGTCATAGGGGCATGCATGAACTGGCTAAGGACACCAACTGCATAAGCAATGTCTGGGTGGGTCATAGAAAGATATAACAATCTCCCTATAAGTCTCTAAAACTGTTTCACATCCTTGATAGGTTCACCTTGGCTGCCACCTAATTTATGGTTAGGATCAATAGGGGAATCAACTGGCTTCACTCCCATTTTTCCTGTATCCTGGAGTAAATCTAGGACATACTTCCTTTTGGAAATGAAGATACCCCTTTTTGAGCGGGCAACTTCAATTCCTAGGAAGTATCTTAGAGGACCAAGATCCTTTACTTCAAACTGTGTGGCAAGAAAACTCTTCAACTTTTGGATTTCATCCTTCTAGTCGCCAGTGATAATTATATCATCAAAATATACTATCAAAGCATCAATTTTACCTTCTCTTTTCATAAACAATGTGTGATCAGATTGACATTGCTTGTATCCTTTCTGCTGAACCAGTCTCTTGGTGATTGTTTCAGCCCGTATAAAGACTTCTTCAACCTGCACACCTTTTGTTCATTACCTTGAGCCTGAAAACCAGGGGGTTGTATCATGTAAACTTCCTCTTCAAGGTCACCATTCAAGAATGCATTATTGATATCAAGTTGATGTAGATCCAAGTCAAGATTAGCAGCAAGAGATAATAGAACTCTAATGGAGTTCATCTTGGCAATGGATGCAAAAGTCTCTGCATAATCAACTCCGTACACTTGTGTAAACCCCTTTGCCACTAAACGAGCTTTATACCTCTCCACCATGCCATCAACCCTATGTTTGACTGTGAAAACCCATTTACATCCAACTAGATTCTTTCCCTTAGGAAGATCTATAAGTTCCCATGTGCCATGTTTATGAAGGACATTAATTTCTTCCTTCATAGCATCTGTCCATTCAGGTACTGAAAGAGCTTCTGCCACATTCTTAGGGATAGGGATATTGTCAATGGATGTGAGAAAGGCTCGAAAAGAGGGTGAAATGTTTTCATAGGAAATAAAGTGGGAAATGGGGTGTTTAGTAGTGCACGATCTAACACCTTTCCTGTGAGCAATAAGAAGGTCAAGGTCATTAGCAACAGAGGTATCAATTGCAATGGGGTCAGGGACATCAATGGGAACCAAGATACCTAAGTGAGTATGATCCGCCCCCGAAGAGACTAATGGCATTGGAGGTACAGCTTCTGGATTCTCCACAGCTCTTGAATTTGGTTGGCCTTTGTGACGACGGAAGAAGACACGAAAAGGAGGAGGATCAAAACGAGGAGGGAGCTTAACCAGTTTCTCCTCATTCCTACTCTCCCCCTGAGGAGAAACAGGGGAAAAAGGCTCACTCTCAAAGAAAGAGACATCCATGGAAACATAGAATTTCCGAGAAACAGGATCAAAACAATGGTATCCCTTCTAAGTGAAGGAATACCCCAAGAATATGCAAGGACTGACTCTTAGACTCTGTGACTTGAAGACCAGCCTTATTCTCCAGCATGTAAAGTCCATCAACCATACATCCTCTACCAATCGTCCTCTACGAGGCCAGATCCTGGATCACACAGTAAGAAGGGAAAAAGGTCACTGAGCAGTTTAAGGAATTAGTAATACTACTACCAGAGAACAAATTAATGGGAAATTTCGAAACATGTAAAACATCAAAGAGGGAAAGGCCAAAAGGGAGAGAAATGGTTCCTTGACCAGCTATGGTAGTGTATGATCCTATGAAAATTTGAGAGAAAAAATGAATTGATTGTATTGTATTGGAAGGAGCATATACACAACTTTATATAGAATTACAGAGCTAATTTACAGGGTGATAAAATACGAAACTAACTTTTCCTAAAAAACTAATTTCTATATCAGTGGGATTCTCCAATTAATATCCCATGATTCTAGGATATCCCATGATTCTAGGAAATTAAGTTTCCTAAACTGATGAGCCTAAAATTATGGAGAATCAATCAGAGAGTCAATCTTCTACTTTCCAACACTCCCCCTCAAGCTGGTGAATATGCATCTTTCATTCCCAGCTTGGAGATAAGTCCTTGGAATGCCACACTGCAAAGCCCTTTTGTCAGCACATCTGCCAGTTGACCATTCGTTGAGACGTATGGAGTGCAAATTAATCCGCTATCCAGCTTTTCCTTTATGAAATGCCTATCTATCTCAATGTGCTTTGTCCTGTCATGTTGGATAGGATTGTGAGCAATGTTAATAGCTGACTTGTTGTCACAGAATAATCTCATTGGACCTTCCCATCTGATCTTTAGGTCTTCCAAAATTATCTTGAGCCATAGTAATGCACATACTCCCTGAGCCATTGCCCTGAATTCTGCCTCTGCACTTGATCTAGCTACCACATTCTGCTTCTTACTCCATGTCACAAGATTTCCTCCAAGGAACGTACAGTAACCTGTAGTGGACCGCCTATCCATGGGAGAGCCTGCATAATCTGCATCGGTGTATGCCTCTAGGGTTAATCCAGTGTTTCTTTTAAACAAGATTCCTTTGCTAGGATTAGCCTTTAGGTAATGTAGTATCCTATAGACCACCTGTAGGTGAACCTCTTTTGGGTTGTGCATAAACTGGCTAGCCACGCTCACGGCATATGCTATGTCTAGCCTTGTGTGGGCAAGATATATAAGTTTTCCTACTAATCTTTGGTACATTTCCCTATTCACGGTTGGATCTTCATTTGCTTCTCCCAATTTGTGATTTGGCTCAATCGGTGTGGAGGATGGTTTGCATGCTAACTTTCCTATCTCTCTTAAAAGATCTGTTACATATTTCTGTTGTGAGATAAAGATGCCTTCTTTGGAATGAGCTACTTCAATCCCTAGAAAATACTTCAATCTCCCAAGTTCTTTTATTTCGAATTCTCTGACTAGGCATCTTCTCAAGGCTTCCTTCTCCTTTTCATCATTTCCTGTCACAATTATGTCATCGACATATACCAGAAGAGCCGTGACTCCCCCTGTATCCGAATGCTTTATAAAGAGTGTATGATCTCCCTGACTTTGTTGGTATCCGATGGCAAGCATAACTTTAGTAAATCTTCCAAACCACGCCCTAGGTGATCGCTTGAGACCATATAGTGCTTTCTTCAACCTGCAAACTTTATTTCCTTTTAGATTTCCTTTGAAGCCCGGAGGAATATCCATGTATATCTCCTCCTCTAAATTACCGTGAAGAAAAGCATTCTTTACATCAAATTGCTCCAAGTACCAGTCGAAGTTAGCTGCTAGTAACAACAAAATTCTTATCGTATTCATCTTAGCCACTGGAGCGAATGTCTCCTGATAGTCAACACCATAGGTTTGTGTATATCCTTTTGCCATGAGTCTTGCCTTGTATCTTTCTAGAGAGCCGTCTGACTTGTACTTTACTGTAAAAACCCACTTGTAGTCCACGGGTTTCTTTCCTGGTGGTAGGTCAACAATTTCCCATGTTTGATTCTTATCTAGAGCCTGCATCTCTTCTCTCATAGCATCTTTCCGTTTCTCATCAGATAATGCCTCAAATAAAGTATTAGGAATATGAATGGTGTTTAGACTAACTAGGAAACTCCTATGTGATGGTGAGAATTTTTTAAAGGACACAAAATTTGCTAAGGGATATAAGGGATGTTTAGTGCATTCTTTTGTGCCTTTCCTAAGGGCAATAGGAAGATCTTGGTCAGATGCTAATTCAGAAGAAATTTTTGGAACTGTATTTACCTCATTCTCAGGATTAGGAGTTGAATCTTGAACCTGCACAAGATTAGGATCCTGGTTTCTTCTTCTTGAATATACCTGCAATCTCATAGAGTCACAAAGTTCATCATTCTCTGTCATGGGTCTGGTATGAATGGGTGAAGAAGTTAGTTTGGTTTGAGGCGGTTTGATAGGTGCAGATACGGATTGAACTGGTATAGATGCTGAGTTTGGGTGTTGAGAAATTGTAGGTAGACCAAGCGGGAACAAATCTCTGTCCTTATCTTCAATGAATGACAAGGACTCCCCCTGAAGATAAGGTTGAGTGAAATATGGTGTTTTTTATTCAAAAGTGACATCAATAGAGACAAAGAATTTTTTAGTAGGTGGGTGGTAACACTTACAACCCTTTTGGGTGGACGAATAACCCACAAAAATACACTTGACGGCTCTTGAATCTAACTTCCCTCTATTATGGGTATGAACATGGACAAAAGCAGTGCATCCAAAGATTCTTGGGGTGAGATTATTTGTGGTACATAGATCGGGATAAAATTGAGAAAGTGTTTCCATTGGTGTTTTAAATCCCAACACCCTCGAAGTTAATCAATTTAAAATGTATGCAGCTGTAAGCACAGCTTCCCCCCAATAGGTTTTTGGAACATGCTGGTGGAAAAGTAAGGCTCGGGTTGCAGCTAGTAGATGACCATTCTTCCTTTCTGCTACTCCGTTTTGTTGTGGAGTATTAATGCAGGAGGATTCATGGATAATCCCTTCCTTTTGAAAATATGGGGATAAAGTTTGGTTGAAATAATCCCGTGCATTATCCGATCTAAATCTTTTGATTCTGACCCCAAACTGATTTTGGATCATGTTATGGAAATTTGGGAGGACACTACTTACATCTGATTTAGATTTAAGAAGAAAGATCCAAGAGACCCTAGTGCAATCATCAATAAAAGAGACGAACCATCGTGAGCCAAACACATTTGGAACTGTGGAGGGTCCCCATATATCACTATGGATCAAAAAGAATGGGACTGAACTTCTCTTGTTACTGATTGGAAAGGGCACATGCTTGTGTTTTGCAAATTCACACACATCACAATGAAAATATTCAACACTCAATCCTTTAAACAATGAGGGAAACATAGTTTTCAGAATTCCAAAAGATGGATGTCCTAGTCTAAAGTGATGAAGCCAAATGGTGTCTTTGTTGGATGATGAAAGGAATGACAGAGATAACTTATCCTGGACAATATTTGATTTGCATGATTCTTCAAGATAGTAGAGTCCATTCTTCTCCTTAGCAAGTCCAATCCTCTTCCCCGAATCCTGGTCCTGAAATATACAGTAAGAATGATAGAAAAGCACATTACAGTTCATGTCATGGGTGAGTTTTTGGATGGATATCAGGTTAGTGGACAATTTTGGAACATGAAGGACACTTTTTAGTGTAAGTGATGGATTAATATGGATATCCCCAAGGCCAGCTACGGTAGTAAGGGAACCGTCTGCAATGGCTATTTTTCGATTGCTTGGGCAGGGGGTATAAGTGCTAAAATGTAGTGAGGAGTGAGTCATGTGATCTGTGGCTCCTGAGTCAATAACCCATAAATCCCTAATAGGTTCATCTGAGACATTTAGTCCGTGAGGAATAGAAAACTTACCTGAGATTGCAAGAGAGCCTGTACCACTAGGTTTCTCCAACGATCCCAGAAGCCCCCTTAACTTTTCGATCTCCTCCTTATTGAACTTGGTCTTGTCTGGAGGCTTTTCTTGGCTCGGCTGATTTGTGGTGAAGTTAGCTTAACTTCGACTCTTCTGTTGTCCTCCTCGGTAGCCCCATTCCCTATTCGATGGTTTACCATTCAGCTTCCAACACTTCTCTTTGGTGTGCCTTGGTTTCTTGCAATAGGTACACCAAAGAGACTCCTTTTTGTCCCGTGCAGAGGACAAATCTGTCTTCATTCCTTCCAGTATTTTCGGTTGTTCCATCCTTGTAGTCATGGCTGAACCTTCTAGTACTTGGGGTTCAAGCATAACCCCCCTACGGCTTTCTTCAGCACGAATCAAAGAAATAGTCTCATTTAGAGATGGTACCTCTTCTTTGCCGAGAATCTGGACCCTAACTTGATCAAATTCTGCGTTGAGTCCTGCAAGAAAGTCATAAACGCGATCTTTTTCGATAAAACTCTTTAGGATTGCTGCATCCGCTGCACATTTAGTCTCAATGCACCGATAATGATCGAGTTCTTGCCATAGGTTCTGTAGTAAATTTGCATACTCGGCAACTGTCTTGCTGCCTTGTTTAGTTGCTCCAGTCTTGACTTTGATTTCGTACACTTGTGCTGCATCACATGCTTTTGAATATATTTGTCGGACGGCATCCCAGATCTCTTTAGCCGTGGATAAAAACATACACGTGTCGCTGATTTCAGGGTTCATTGAATTCCATAACCATGACATGATCATGGAGTCAGCTTCGTCCCATGCATCAAATCTTGGATCTCCTTCCTTCGGTCCCGTCCCTAAGAGATGGCTAAGCTTTCCTTTTCCCTTTAAATATGTTCGAACAAACTGAGACCACTTCAAATAATTTTTCCCATTCAACCTATATGCTGCGTGAATGTTTTGCAGGTCGCCAGATGCTTGATGTGAGGAAATTTCTTCCGATTGTGCAGTGGTATTTGATACAGTGGCTTCTGACATATTGGGCGGGCTTCAAGAAAGAGAGAAAAACAGACAATGAAGGTCTGAAAAACTTAGTAAGTGTTGGCGATGAAGGCCTAAAGAATCTTTCAGCCAATGTAAAAAAAAAAGGTAACTGTAATGCTCCACCAAACTGAAGAGTGGATCGAAACCACTCAAAATCCAAACCAAACCAAAGGGATTCAGTAAATCTGCTCTGGGCAACACCAAATCTAAGATTTCAGACTGATCTGATGTCTCTACAAAGAGATCCAAGAAAAAAGGATGAATCCGATGGCGCAGCAGTCCAGAAGAAGCAAAAATGTAGAGTTCAGATCTGTAGCCGATCTCGAAGAAGAATCAAGGACACTCAAGAACCTCCCAAATACTGTTAGAGAGTTCTTGAACCAGCAGCAGAGATGACAAAAGAGATACTATGTGTGGATTAAGTCGTGACCAGCTCTGATAGCATGTGAAAATTTGAGAGAAAAAATGAATTGATTGTATTGTATTGGAAGGAGCATATACACAACTTTATATAGAATTATAGAGCTAATTTACCGGGTGATAAAATACGAAACTAACTTTTCCTAAAAAACTAATTTCTATATCAGTGGGATTCTCCAATTAATATCCCATGATTCTAGGATATCCCATGATTCTAGGAAATTAGGTTTCCTAAACTGATGGACCTAAAATTATGGAGAATCAATCAGAGAGTCAATCTTCTACTTTCCAACAGATCCATCAGCTAGTCTCACCTTGTCTCTTCCAGAAAGAAGGTGATAGGTTTGAAAGTAAGAGGACGTACCAATCGTGTTTTGACGTTCCAGAATCAATGATCCAAGGAGTGTCAGGGTTATGAGAAGCAACATGGAAGGTTGTGGCAGAGTTACCTGATGTAAACACAAATGAAGTTGAGGGAGGAGCATCCATCTGACAAATTGCTCTACCATAGAGCTCTAAATGGTCATAAAAAGAATTTATAATATCCTCCCTTGGGTCAGATCCAAATGGATGTGTCTGAGTCATAGTATGAATGGGGGGCTGATTCCCTTGAGTAGCCATGTTTGTCATAGTGTATTTTCTTGTACCGTGTTGTCCTGACTTTTTATTCATATCTGAACCTTGCTTCTTATTCAAATCTTGAGCCCATTTCGGCTTTCCATGAAAATCCCAGCATGTGTCTCGGGTGTGTCGGGGTTTCTGGCAATGAGTACACACCACAATTTGTCCTTGTCATCCATCTTTTTCTGAAGATCCCCCTTCTTAGAAGTATTTCCCCCACCGGTAGTAACACTCCCTTTCGCTGCCAACTCAACTACATCTCCTCTAGAACTGTTCATCAAATTCCTTCTGCTTTCTTCTGATTGTACAAGAGCATAAACTTCCTGAACTGATGGAAGATCCTTGCTACCTAGGATCTGGACTCTGATAGATTCATATGTAGGGTTTAAACCATGTAAGAAAGCAAACACTCTCTGTTGGGAGACGAGTATTTTGTACAGTTTTGCATCTTCACCACACTTCTAGTCCACACTCTGATAATGATCTAACTCCTTCCAGATAGAGGTCAAGTCTGAGTAGTACACAGATAGACACCTCTCCCCCTGTTTACAAGTAGACGATTCTGCTTGTAGCTGGTAGATTTTTGCATAGTGTCGCAGTTCGAATATGTTGATTTTGCTTGTTCCCAGATCTCATTTACCGTTTTAGCCCACATGAAATTCCTTCTTATTTGAGGTTGCATAGAAACCAAAAGCCAAGACATGACCATGCTATTTTCCTGGTTCCATCTGTCATATTCAGCACTCCTAGAATGTGGTTCTTTGATTCTCCCATTAATATAACCTATCTTTCCCCTTGTAGTGATGTACAACTTGGTCCCTCTTGACCACCCTAAATAATTTAAACCATCAAGAGGAATAACAGCCATGGGAAAGGATAGGTCCACACCCCGACTCATTCCATTCAGCATTGAGGAAACACCGGATGTAACAGAACCTTCACCACTCATGATTTCAGATTCAAAAACAACTCTTAAATGGGGTACACAGCCTTAAAGAAATTCAACACTGAGGGAGAACAAAAAAAAATTTTCTTCAAAAACACACCTTTTGTAAAACACAGGTGCTGTTACAGCACTAACAGGTCATCCCTTGACTTACAAGCTCAACACAAGTGTTGCCACAGTGCATACAGGTCATCTCTTGACCTACACATCAACAGGACTGCTGTTACAGCAAGTACTGGTCACTTTCTAACCTTCAGTTCACCATAAAAGCTATTGTTGCAGCACAAAAGAGGTACTGGTCACTTTCTGACCCTCAGTTCACCATAAAAGCTGCTGTTGCAGCACACAAAAAGGTCCTCACGACCTACAGTTTCACAGGGATCAGTCGACCCAACAAAAAAGGAAAGAAAGAGGTGCTGATCACCTCACATCCAAACGGCAAGCCTAGTACAGGTTCTGCCCTAGCACACAACCAGAATAAAAAGGTAAGAGAGAGAGAGAAAAGTTACTTCAGTGTGTGAGGTCTTCAATCAGCCAAACAGCAGATGAGGGTGGCAGATCTGGAAATCTGGTGCGAAGAAGAAAAAAACTGTTCACTGGACTTCTTTCAGATCTGATAGTCCCGCTCTGATACCATGTTATGCAGGAGAGAAGAATGGAAGAAGAGAGAAAAAAGAGAGAGAAGAAGAGAGAAAAGAGAACTGAGAGCAAAAGATACTGCTGGCGGTGCAGCTTTTTTAATATATATACTAGGGCAACAGCAACTAAAATAAAAAAGTGTAAAAGTACAATAGTACCCCTACGGTACTATACATAGGAAAAATAACAGCTGTTAACAGTAACCAAGGGTTGGAAAAGTTTAGTAGGGCTGATCACTCAGTGTTTAGTAGAGATATTGCCTCTGGGAAGATTGTGTTGGCAGTCTATGTTGATGACATTATTATTACAAAGAGTGATGAATATGGCATCGAAGAACTCAAATAGTTCCTACAAAACTAGTTCCAGACTAAGGACTTGGGGCACTTAAAATATTTTATGGGCATAAAGTAGCAAGGTCAAAGTGGGGAATTTCTCTCTCACAAAGAAAGTATGTGCTTGACTTGTTGGAATAAACCGGTCTATTAGGGCCAAAACCAGTGGATACTCCTATGGATCCAAATGTGAAGATGTCTGATAATGAGGGGGAGCACCTAGTTGATCCTGGATGATATAGGAGATTAGTTGGGAAGCTGCTTTATTTAACCATCACAAGGCCAAACATTTCCTTCAGGCTCCGTTTGGTTTGTGGGAAGATTTGGGTGGGATGGGATGGGATGGGATGGGATGGAAAAGTGTAAACATTTACACTTCCATTGTTTGGTTTTATATATGGGAAAATAATGGGAAAAGAACTGTGACGAGCTACTTCTTCGCTATGGGGTGCTCTGTTTCACCAAGATGAAAGACGAACAGTAGTTCGCCGGTGGAAAGCGAAGACGATGAACAATGCTGCTGGTCACAATTGGAAAGCAAACAGTGCCACCGAAGACAGTAGTTCGGACTAACAGGTAGCAACAAACTGTTCAGACTAAAGACAAACCTAATTTTCCTATTTGGAACAAGAAGAAAAAGGAGGAAGGGGAGTGACTGTTCATCATCTCCTACCTTTGGACTAACAGGTAGCAGCAAACCAAACCCCCACCTCTCTCCATTTCTAAATCTTACTCACATATTCCTATCCTTCTCCCTCCATCCTCTTCTCCGTTTGTTAGTCCTCTATAGAATGTCTCTATCGGCGGCGAGGGAAGAAGTACACTAGAGTAGATCGCATTTCTCGTATCGTTTTCAACATAAACCCAACACTCGTGAAGCTACAATTGGTAAGCTTGGTAACCGGCCACAAATCATCGTTCTTGTCTAAAGAGAGGTACTCTAAAATCGAATCGAGCTCAAATCTCCTCTATACACCAATTGAGTTCAGGCCAGACACAAATCATCGTTCTCATCCCCATCCCACAAACCAAACAGATTCTCAATGTTGGACTATTGAGCCAGTTTATGCAAAACCTAAAGACATCCCATCGGGAAGGTATTGTTAGAGTACTATGCTACTTGAAGGGTGCTCCAAGCCAAGGGTTGTTGTATAAGAAAGGGAAGGAACTTTCCTTGGAAGGATATACAAATGCTGACTAGGAACAAATAAGATTACTTGGAAGAGTAAGAACTAAGAAGTAGAATGTGGTGGCTAGTAGTAGTGTTGAGGCCAAGTATAGAGCCATGGCCCACACTACGTGCAAGTTGGTGTGGCTAAAGCAGTTGCTACAACAAATGGGAATGTCAGTCACAACTCCCACTAAGTTGCTTTGTGACAATCAGGAAGCCATTCATATCTCCTCGATCCAGTGTATCATGAGAGAACTAAACGCATAGAGGTGGATTGTCACTTTGTAAGAGAGAAGGTGGTTAGTGGAGAAATCGTTAACCCATATGTGAAGTCTGAAGATTTTTATAAATAAAAAATTTTATTAAAACAAGAAGAAAATAGGATACAAGGAAAGGTGATAAGCAATCACCCAAATGAAATGAAAACACCCAAAGGACATCCAACTAAAGCTTAAAACACCCATGTAAGCCAAACCCTCCCAACAAATCCAAAACCTCAAAAACCAAGCCCCAAAACAAGAAAAAGAACTGACATGTGAACAGCAAAACAAGCCAAAAACAAAAACCCATACAATTCCCAACATAAATAAAACCCCCCACCTGAAAGCCATAGCGAAAAACTAGACCCACAATGGATTCTGAACTACTTGTTAATTTTTTTACTACAATCTTCCTATTGTCTTCTGGATGAGGTTGTGTTTCCTTACTTTCTTGTTGGGCCCAAGGCCAAACAAACCTCCTTTTATCCTTGTGAAAACCTTTGAAATGGTATCTGTTATTGACTTTTCTTAATCTTCTGAGTTTTGAGTCTTCTCACTATATTTAATGCTCGAACAACTTCTTCCATCTTCCCCTCAGAATTCTGACCCCTATCCGGAACAATCTCCCCCTTCAAAACCTCTTCCTTTTCCTTGATGTTATTCTCACTAGCTCCATCAAACCTTTCCTCCACAGACCTGAAAGCTTTCTTCGCAAACTCCTCCCCTCCTAGGAAAAATAGACCTAGAATTTTGCTGACTTCCACATCCTTATTAACAACTTTTTCAATGTCACAAGTGTTAAAAGCTGTTATTTATCTAAGTATAGTACCACAGGGGTACTATTGTAATTCTCCTCTTTTTTTTTTTAGTTGCTGTCGCCCTAGTTTATATACAAAAAAGCTGGCGCTGCCAGCAAGCTTTTTGGCTCTCAAATCTTTCTTCTCTGTTAGCGTAGGGGTATTTCTGTCTTTATACCTTGATTGATGTTGCTGATCTGTAATGTTGTGTTGAAACATGTGCTCTTAACTTAAGTAAGGGCACATAGGTCTTTTCAGTTATGTTTTAATAATAATATAAATACTTACTGGCCGACTGGGAGAAGTCAAGTTGACTCTTTCAGTTCGAACCAGAATTCTCTCTTCTCTCTCTCTCTTTCTCTCTTTCTTTATCACTTTTTCTTCTTCTACATAACTGAACTTAGTCAGGCCGAACTCTAAGGCAGACCTGAATTATAACATGGTATCAAAGCTAGGTTAAATCTGCCTGGATTTCTGCTTGCCTTGGGTTCATTCTCTGCGCACCCTATCTAGGGTTTTCCTCTTTTTTTCTGTGTTCGATTGGAGATAAGGGAAAGGGCTGAAAAGGAGTGATTGCCCTCTTCCCTTGGGGGTCTCTATGCCTCCAGTCAGGTCGTATGTGGTCGGTTGCTGTGATTTCTGAGATCGCCCTCTCCTAGTAGAGGAAGAATAGAGGACCGAACTGTGTGTGGCTGTTGTGTGTGAAGCGGCTGTTGTGTGTGGACTACTCTCCTGCTTGCATGGGTGTTACTTCAGCAATAAGGTAAGAGATTTCAGTGCATGATATCTGTTATGGATTAAATAGGAGGTGTGTTTCAGACTATTTGCTAGGGTTTTGGCCAATAAGTGCTAGGGTTTATGCTGGTTTCTTTGTGCATTTTGAAGGAAGAGATATGATCATATAGTGGTGAGATTTCAGGTAATTGTAGGAGTAGGGTTTGTGGTGTGAGCACACTTTTCAGCAACAACAAGTGCTGAAATCAGTGTGACAGGTGTGATTTAGGGTTTGTGGTGTAAAGAGCACACATTCCAGCAACAATTAGTGCTGCAATCAGTGTGACAGGTGTGACATAGTGGTGTGTAGTGTGGAGATCTCAGTGATAATAGAATTCAGCAAGTGTGCAGAATTGGTGATAACATAATGGGAGACAATAATGATTATAAACCTAGTGTGATGGTGCCTACAGACTACCTGAATGTTTAGATGACCTCCGTTAAGTTAAATGGAGAGAATTATGTGCCTTGGGCTGTTGTGGAACAGTATGGAACCCAGGATTAGTGTGAACTTCATGTTCCTTGATACTGCCAAAGATGTGTGGGACCATGCGAAGAAATTGTATTCGGGGCAGGACAATACAACCAGAGTTTATTAGCTTTATCAAGAGTACTTTAATCTGCAACAGGGCAATCAGAGTCTTGAGGAGTACTATGCCAACATGAGGAACATACGTAATGAGTTGAATGTCCATCATCCTCTCACTTCTGATGTCAAGATTCAGCAACAACAAAGAGAGCAGCTTGATGTGACTAGATTTTTGGTGGGACCAAAGTCTGAATATGAACCAGTACGGGCTCAGATATTAGGGGGATCAGCTCTTCCATCCCTAGAAGAGGTATTTGCTTGACTTCAGAGGATTTCTATCGGATCTACTAAGAACTCTAATATCTCAGATAGATCTACCTTTGCTGCGTCGAGAGGCCGTGGTGGTAGAGGTGGAGCTCGGGGAGCTCAGTCTGGCCGTGGTGTTGGTAGTAGTTCTGCATATGGCCGAAGTGGCAATGGTGGGTCTACTTATAATCGTGGTGGTGGTCGTACTGGGAGCAGAGATTCAGGGGGAGCCCGTGGTAGAGGACGTAGCTCAAGCCCGAGGAAGTGCACTCATTGTGGTATGGATGGACATACCATTAACTATTGTTATGATTTACATGGTCCTCCCTCAACCTGGGCCAATCATGCCACGACCGGTGACTCAAGTTCTAGCTTTAGATAGGAGAATCATTCATCTGACCAGTTGCCTCCTACATCCACAAATGGTCCCATGAAGGAGATGGTGAGTGTTCCCCGTGATGAATATGAGAGGTTTATCCAATCACAGCAGAACACGGCGACTTTTGCTCACTCAGGTATGGCTTGTCTAGCATCTACACCCAATCCCTGGATCATTGACTTTGGAGCCTCCGATCACATGACTAGAACTCCAGGTGTGTTTTCCTCCTTATCACATTGCTCAACATCACAATCTGTCACCCTTGCTAATGGTTCCACATCCTCAATTTGTGGTGTTGGTAATGTTGACCTAGATCCTGTATCCCTCTCATCAGTTCTATATGTTCCTAAATTGCCTTTTAACCTTATGTCTGTTAGTAAGCTGACCAAATCACTTAACTGCTCCATTACCTTTTATCCTTCTATGTGTGTTTTTCAGGATCTCAAGACGGGGGTGAAGATTGGTGGAGGGCATGAAGCAGGTGGACTGTATTATCTTGACGGTGGTGGTGGTAGAACTTCAACAGCTCTCCAGTCATCTCTTTCTCCTTTCCAGTAACACTGCCGATTTGGTCATCTGTCGCTCAAAGTCTTGAAGTCCTTGGTTCCGCCCTTGAGTCAGCTTTCTATTTTGGATTGTGAGTCGTGTCAGTTTGGGAAACACCATCGTGTTCCCTTTAGTTCTAGGGTTGATAACCGTGTGTCGAGTCCTTTTTCTTTAGTTCATTCAGATGTTTGGGGTCCTTATAAAGTAATGTCATATAATGGATACAGATATTTTGTCATTTTTGTGGATGATTTTTCAAGGATGACGTGGCTCTATTTAATGATAGAAAGAAATGAATTGTTTACCATTTTTCAAAAATTTTATGCTGAAATTCGTAACCAATTTGGTACCCACATCAAAGTTTTTCATTCTGATAATGGCCGCGAATATTTATCCTCATCATTTCAGGAATACCTGGACCAACACAGCATTATACATCAGACCTCGTGTACCTACACCCCACAACAAAATGGGGTGGCTGAGAGAAAGAATCGCCATCTCCTTGAAACAGCAATATCCCTAATGCATCACATGCATGTTCCCAAACCTTTTTGGAGTGATGCAGTGCTTACCTCTTGTTTTTTGATTAATCGGATGCCCACGTTCATCCTTGATGGTCAGTCTCCATTTCAGGTCTTGTTTCCTACTTTGTCTCCGTTCCCTCTTATGCCGAGAGTTTTTGGGTGTGTCTGTTTTGTCCATAATCTGGGTTCTAGGAACGACAAGTTTGATGCCCGTTCTCTCAAGTGCATCTTCCTTGGCTATTCTCGGACCTAGAAAGGGTATAGGTGTTACCATCCTAGTTCTCGACGGTCCTTTGTGTGTGTTGATGTCAGTTTCTTTGAGTCTACTCCGTTCTTTTTGGGGTCAGGTGATGCTTCTTCCTCCTCATCACCTCCTCCTCTTCCACTTCCCGTTGTCGATCCTCCTCCCTTTGTTCCAGTCGTGACCAAATCCTTGCCTCCGGTTCCACCACCTGTTGAACGCCCACCTATCCATCATGTGTATACACATCGCCCACGTGCACCAGCTACTACTCCTCCGACTACATCTCCGTCAACGGATCCGGCACCAGATCCCCACTTAGCATCTGAGATTGATCTACCCATTGCTTTGCGGAAAGGTAAACGTACATGCACCCTTCATCCCATTTCTAATTATGTTTCTCTTACTCACCTTTCCGCTTCCCATCGCCAGTTTGTTACCTTGTTATCATCAGTTATTGTTCCTAAAGATGTCCAGGAAGCCCTTGCCTCTCCAGGGTGGTGCCGTGCCATGGAAGAAGAACTCTCAGCCCTTCATCATAATCATACTTGGGACCTCACTGCTCTTCCTCCTGGGAAGCAAGCTGTTGGTTGTAAGTGGGTTTATACGGTTAAGTATCTGCCTGATGGTAGTGTTGAACGCCTGAAAGCGCGGTTAGTTGCAAAAGGGTACTCCCAAACCTATGGCATTGACTACACAGAGACCTTCTCACCGGTTGCTAAGATAGGGTCAGTTCGTGTTGTGATCTCTCTTGCAGCCATGTATGAGTGGCCACTATATCAGCTTGATATCAAGAATGCCTTTTTGCATGGTGACTTACTCGAGGAGGTCTACATGGAGCAACCTCCAGGGTTTGTTGCTCAGGGGGAGAATGGTAAGGTGTGTAGACTAAGGAAGGCTATATATGAGCTTAAACAGTCTCCTTGAGCATGGTTTGGTAGGTTCAGTGAGGTGGTAAAGAAGTTTGGCATGAAATAGTGCAAAGTTGACCATTCTGTATTTAGTCATGACTCTCCGGGAGGAAAAATACTGTTGGTGGTGTATGTAGATGATATTGTTATTACTGGGAATGATAACATTGGTATTGACAGGCTGAAGACTTATTTGCAGGATCACTTTCAGACAAAGGATCTGGGTAAACTGAAATACTTCTTGAGGATAGAGGTAGCGAGATCCAAGTATGGGATTAACCTGTGCCAGAGGAAGTATGTGCTTGATTTGCTGGAAGAAACAGGCTTGTTGGGTGCCAAACTAGCTGAAACACCCATGGACACAAATACCAAGCTAAGCAGTGATATGGGTGAAGTGTTTGAAGACCCTGGCAGATACCGATGACTTGTGGGCAAACTGAACTACCTAACCACTACCAGACCAGACATCTCATTTGCAGTTAGTGTGGTAAGCCAGTTCATGCAAAAACCTCTGATTCCTCATTGGAATGTGGTTCTGAGAATTGTGAAGTATCTAAAAGGGGCCCCGGGTCGCGGTCTGATATACAAGAGTGGGGGAAAACTTGAAATAGAAGGGTATTCTGATGCTGATTGGGCCGGTTCTATGTCTAATAGGCGGTCTATGACAAGCTATTGCACATTTCTGGGAGGTAACCTGGTGACATGGAAAAGTAAAAAGCAGACGGTTGTGGCAAGAAGCAGTGCAGAAGCAGAATATAGGGCTATGGCGCATACCGCTTGTGAATTAGTGTGGCTAAGGAACCTTCTACAGGAAGTAGGGTACAACATTAACACTCCAATGAAGCTCTATTGTGATAATCAGGCTACAGTTCATATTTCCTCTAATCCAGTGTTTCATGAAAGAACCAAGCACATTGAGGTTGACTGTCACTTTGTGAGGGAGAAGGTGCTGAATGGAGAGCTAGACACTACACATGTTAATACAGGAAATCAGTGGGCTGACTTATTTACAAAAGGCTTGAGTCGGGGAAGAGTGGACTACATATGTAACAAGTTGGGAGTATATGTGGGGGAGTGTTAGCGTAGGGGTATTTCTGTCTTTATACCTTGGTTGATGTTGCTGATCTGTAATGTTGTGTTGAAACATGTGCTCTTAACTTAAGTAAGGGCACATAGGTTTTTTCAGTTATGTTTTAATAATAATATAAATACTTACTGGCCGACTGGGAGAAGTCAAGTTGACTCTTTCAGTTCGAACCAGAATTCTCTCTTCTCTCTTTCTCTCTTTCTCTCTTTGTTTATCACTTTTTCTTCTTCTACATAACTGAACTCGGTCAAGCCGAACTCTAAGGCAGACCTGAATTATAACATTCTCTCTCTCTTCTTTCTTCCTCTCTTCTTCTCTCCTGCATCACAGCACTGATAACATGGTATCAGAGCGGGACCATCAGATTTGAAAAGGAGAGATCGCACCAGACTTCCAGATCTGCCTCCATCATCTACAGTTCGACCCCTGTAAAAATCTGTAGGTCGGTGAAGACCTTTTATGTGCTGAGAAAGCAGCTTTTATGCTGAACCTAAAGGTCAGAGTGGCCTGTACTTGCTATAACAGCATCTATGTTTGATGCATAGTTCAAGAAATGACCTGTCCACCCTGTAACAGCACCTGTGTTTATCAAAAAAGGGACTGTTAGTGCTGTAACAGCACCTGGGTTTATCAAAAAAAGGGGGTAACAGCACCTGGTGTTATCAAAAGGGGTTGTAAAAAAGGCGATTCCTTTCTCCCTTGGTGTTAGCCTTTCTTTAAGGTTTTGCTCCCACTTTAAGAGTTTTTTGAATCTGTAACCATGAGCGGTGAAGATTCTGCTACGTCCGGTGTTTCCTCAATGCAGAATGGAATGAGTGGGGGTGCGGACCTATCCTTTCCCATGGCTGTTATTCCTCTCGACGGTTTAAATTATTTAGAATGGTCAAGAGGGATCATGTTGTACATTTTTGCAAGGGGAAAGATATGTTATATAAATGGAGGAATCAAATAACCCAATTCTGCGAGTGCTGAATACGACAAATGGAACCAGGAAAACAGCATGGTCATGTCCTGGCTTTTAGTGTCTATGCAACCTCAAATAAGAGGGAACTTTATGTGGGCTGAAACTGCAAATGAAATCTAGGAACAAGGAAAATCAACCTATTCTGAGCTGCATCACTATGCAAAGATTTATCAGTTATAGGAAGAATCGTCCACTTGTAAATAGGGGGAGAGGTGCCTTTCTGTGTACTACTTAGACTTGACCTCTATCTGGAAGGAGTTAGATCATTATCAGAGTGTGGACCGGAAGTGTGATGAAGATGCAAAATTATACAAGAAACTTGTTTCTCCGTAGAGAGTTTTTGCTTTCCTACATGGCTTGAATCCTGCAAATGAATCTATTAGAGTTCAGATCCTAGGTAGCAAGGATCTTCCCTCCGTCCAGGAAGTTTATGCTCTTGTACAATCAGAAGAAAGTAGAAGGAATTTGATGAACAGTTCTGGAGGGGATGCAGTTGGGTTGGCAGCAAAAGGGAGTGTGATTACAGGTGGTGGAAATACCTTTAAGAGGGGGAACTTTCAAAAAAGAGCACAAACTGTGGTGTACTCATTGCCAGAAACCCCGACACACCCGAGATACATGCTGGGATTTTCATGGGAAGCCAAAATGGGCTCAAGATTTGAGTAAGAAGCAAGGTTCAGATTTGAATAAAAAGCTAGGACAGCAAAGTACAAGAAAGAACACTATGGCAAACATGGCTTCTCAAGAGAATCAGCCCCCCATTACTATTGTGACTCCGTCTCACGCCTCTGGATCTGACCCATGGGAGGATATTATTAATTCCTTCCGTGACCATTTAGAGATCTATAGTAGAGCAATTCGTCAGATGGATGCTCCTCCCTCAACTTCATTTGCGTCTGCATCAAGTAACTCTGCCACAACTTTCCATGTAGCATCTCATACCCCGACACTCCTCGGATCATTGATTCTAGAGCGTCTAAACACATGACTGGTACATCCTCTTAGTCCTCTCACCTGTAGTATTCTTTTGGGCTCTCAGTCCTCTCACCTCTCCTCTCTCCCTTTCTCTTGTTCAACATGGTATCAAAGCAGATCGTTCAGGCCTGAAGGGTGATGTCGAGCAGTCTGATTTTTCATCTTCCAAAGTCGAGCAGTCTGTCCCTTCATCTTCCAGTTGTGTCCATCTGTTGTTCGGCTTTCAGCAAGTAGAAGTCTGCCTGACTTTTCATCTTGCGGCATGGAGAAGGTTCTGTTTTATGGAGTGTTAGAGTTAGCTGAATAAGTGTAGATTAGTCAACTCACCTTTGTTAAGTTATGTGCTTATGTGGCAGTCGTATTAGAGACTCTCTGTCCCATACTTAAGTGGGGGCAGTTTAGTCTTTGTACAATTAATTAGAGCCTAATCACTATTAAGAGGTTGACTGATAGGGTTTAGTCTATTAGGTTCGACAGTTCTTTCATCTTCTTCTTCTTCTTCTTCTCTTCTTCTTCTTCTCCTTCTCTTTCTTCTTCTCCTTACTGGTTCGGACTACTGTAGCAGCAGTTGAAACATGGTATCAGAGTAGGGTTCGTGACCTGCTTCAGTTCATGACAACTTCAGTTCGTGCTTCAGTTCTCTCCTTTTCTTTTCTGGGCTGTCAATGGAGAAAACTGGTTCTTCCTAGGCCTGAAACATCTCAGCTTTCTTTCTCTCTGGTGCGCAAAACCTCCATTCTTAAGAAAACGACTTCAACAGTGAATGGTTGGCTGAAGCTCTCAAAAGAAGGTTGGTTATCTCTTCTCTTTGTGCTGTTGGTATTTCTGGGTTGAAAATCTTCAAGAACCTGCGAGGACTGATCAAAACCTAGAGAACTAGGTTGGTTGTTGCCCTGGTTCTTGGAAAAAATTCCAAGAACAGGCTGTGTTTACAGTGACCGAATGGTGTAAGGGCTGCTGTAGGTGGCCGAATGGTGTAGGGGCTACTGTAGGTGGCCAAATGGTGCAAGGTGTAATGCAGTGGCACTAGTTGAGTTTTCTTTGGTCTTGTAGTGCCCTCTTAAAAGTGTTAGACAGGTCTGTACCGTGTGTGACAGCTATGGCTGTGTGGTGGTGCTTGTGATGCACAATCTCTATTGAGTAGTTGTAAGAGGGCTTGCATGTGGTTAGTAAGTGCTGAATTAATGTCGGTGTGATTCGCGGTTTTGTGAAATCAGTAGTGGTGTGGACAAGAACAAAGGCTTGTGTATCTATCATTGTGTTTAGGGACTGTTGTAGGTTCTGGAACATCAAACTCCTGACAACAGCACTTAGTTGGTGACTGGGAATTCAGATTAGAGGCAACATTGAAAGAGTATCATGGCAGCAATGGGAGATGGCTGTAGTGATCAGAAACCTAGTGTGGTGGTTTCCTCTGACTATCTAGGTGTACAGATGACCTCAATTAAACTGAATGGTGAGAACTATGTTCCATGGGCCAAGTTAGTGGAAGTTTTTCTCAAGGCAAAGAGGAAAGTGAGGCATGTGAAAGAAGATAAACCACCGGCTGACTCTCCAAGGTTTGATGATTGGGAACAAGAAGATGCTCAAATCATGACATGGCTATGGAATAGTATGGAACCCAAAATAAGTGCCAACTTCATGTTCTTAGATACAGTTAAGGACATATGGGAACATGCCAAGAATCTGTATTCTGGGCAAGATAATACTACAAGGGTATATCAGCTCTATCAGGAGTACTTTGATCTGCAACAAGGAAATAAAACCCTAGAAGAGTACTATGCCAGTATGAAGAACCTCAAAAATGAACTCAATGTCTATCATCCTCTCACTCCAGATGTTAAGGTTCAGCAACAACAAAGGGAACAATTAGATGTCACAAGGTTCTTAGTGGGGTTGAAATCAGAGTATGAACCAGTTAGGGCCCAAATATTGGGGGGCTCTACCCTTCCTACACTTGAGGAAGTGTTTGCACGGCTTCGTAGGATTTCTTTGGGACAGACAGAGAACCCCACACAGTCTGATAGATTAGCATTTGTGATAGCCAGAGGAGGTGGACGTGGTACAAAAAGGGGGAGGACATGCCTCCCGAGGAGGTCGTGGTGGTTCCATATTTGGCCATGGTGGTGGTCGTGACTCAGAGGGAGGCCGTGGCAAAGGAAAAAGCAACTCTACAAGGAAGTGTACCCACTGTGGCAAGGAAGGACATTCGGTAAATTTCTGTTATGATCTCCATGGCTCTCCCTCTACATGGGCCAATCATGCTATAGCTGGTGGGGTTGACGTCAATGATAATCAACAGGCAGACCTAACTCCTTCCACATCTACATCTGTTTCCAAGAGGGAGATGTTGAGTGTACCGCGTGATGAGTATGAGCGGTTCCTTCAGTCTACTTCACAGCACACTACTGCTACTCTTTCCCACTCAGGTATAGCTTGCCTGTCATCTAAAACCTCTCCCTGGATTATTGACTCTGGAGCCTCTGATCACATGACCGGGACTCCAGGTGTGTTCTCTTCTCTCTCTGAAACTTCCACATGTCAAACTGTTACCCTTGCCAATGGTTCCTCCTCTCCCATCTGTGGTGTTGGCAATGTTGACAAGGCTTCTCTTTCTTTATCATCTGTTCTATATGTCCCTAAGTTTCCATTCAATCTTATGTTTGTTAGTAAATTAACCAAGACTCTTAACTGTTCTGTTACTTTTTTCCCTTCCTCTTGTGTTTTTCAGGATCTCAAGACAGGGAAGAAGATTGGTGGGGGCATGAAGCTGGTGGATTGTATTATCTTGACGGTGGTGGATCGTCAGTTGCACTTCAGACTTCACTCACACCTCTACAGTGGCATTGTCGACTGGGACATCCTTCTCTCAAGGCACTCAAGATACTAGTTCCGTCTTTGAGTCATTTGTCGGTGTTACAGTGTGAGTCGTGTCAGTTTGGGAAACATCGTCGTGTTTCCTTCTGTCCTAGAGTTGAAAGTCGTATGTTGAGTCCTTTTGCTTTGGTTCATTCAGATGTTTGGGGCCCGATCAAAATAGAGTCTTATAATGGTTACAAGTATTTTGTCACTTTTATTGATGATTGTTCAAGGATGACATGGATTTACTTAATGAAAGAAAGAAGTGAATTATTTTCCATTTTTCAGAAATTCCATGCTGAAATACGTACACAATTTGGTGTTCCAATCAAAGTTCTTCGTTCAGATAATGGTCAGGAATACTTTCTTACTTCGTTTCAACAGTATTTAGAAAAGCATGGCATCATCCATCAAACTTCATGTGCATCCACTCCTCAACAAAATGGGCTAATTGAACGAAAGAACCGTCATCTCCTTGAAACTGCTCGGTCTATTCTTCATCATATGAGTGTTCCTAAACGGTTTTGGAGTGATGTTGTACTTACTGCGTGTTTCCTCATTAATCGGATGCCCTCCTTCATTCTTCATGGTCACTCTCCCTTCTCTATCTTGTTCCCTACTTTGTCTCCATTTCCATTAACACCTCGTATCTTTGGCTATGTGTGCTTTGTTCACAATCTGAGTCCTGGAATAGACAAGCTAGATGCATGCTCCATTAAATGTGTCTTTCTTGGCTACTCTCGGACTCAAAAAGGGTACAAGTGTTATAATCCCATTACTCGGAAGTGCTATGTCTGTCCTGATGTCACCTTTTTGGAGTCTGTCCCCTTCTTCTCAGGAACTGAAGCATCTTCGTCTCCACCTTTACTTCCTCTTCCTCTTCCGGTCAGTGATCCCGTTCCGGGTGTTCCTGTTGGAGTTGACTCGTCACCTCATCCAGTGCAGATCCCTACTGAACGACCACCGATTCGGCAAGTGTATACACGTCGAACAACACCGGCCCCTCCTCCAGCTTCTACCTTGTCCGCAGATCCTGTCGTTGCTCCTGTTGCTGAACCCTCAGGACTTGATCTACCCATTGCCTTACGAAAAGGTAAACGTAGTTCTACTCTCCATCCCATTTCCAATTTTGTTTCAGTATCTCGCCTTTCCGCCTCACATCGCCAATTTGTTTCACTATTGTCATCTATTTCCATACCTAACAATGTCCAAGAGGCTCTTAGTTCACCTGGGTGGAGGCAGACAATGAAGGAGGAACTCTCTGCTCTTCAGCATACTCACACGTGGGAGCTCACTACTCTTCCACCCGGTAAGCATGTTGTGGGTTGTAAATGGGTGTATACTGTTAAATACTTGCCAGATGGTAGTGTGGAGCGTTGAAGGCCAGACTTGTTGCTAAAGGTTATTCACAGTTGTATGGAGTGGACTATATGGAGACCTTCTCTCCAATGGCTAAGATTGGCTCTGTCCGTGTGTTAATTTCCCTGGAAATTATGTATGATTGGCCCCTATTTCAACTTGACATCAAAAATGCCTTTCTTCATGGTGACCTTATGGAGGAGGTATATATGGAGCAACCACCTGGGTTTGTTGCTCAGGGGGAGGATGGTAAGGTGTGCAGACTGAAAAAGGCAATTTATGGGTTGAAACAATCGCCTCGTGCTTGGTTCGAGAAGTTTAGTGAAGTGGTGAAGAATTTTGGAATGAAACAATGCCAGGTTGATCACTCAGTGTTCAGTTATGACTCAAAAGCCGGAAAGATTTTATTAGTTGTCTATGTGGATGATATTGTCATAACTGGCAGTGACAAATTGGGGATCGACAAACTAAAGGTCTTTCTGCAAAACCATTTTCAAACAAAAGACCTTGGGACATTGAAGTATTTCTTGGGTGTAGAAGTTGCTAGATCAAGACAAGGTGTAAACCTGTGCCAAAGAAAATATGTTCTCGATCTACTGGATGAAACAGGACTGTTAGGTGCAAAACCAGCTGAGACTCCTATGGAACCAAATGTTAAGTTGAGCAGTGATACAGGGTAAATATTTGATGATCCTGGAAGGTATAGACGACTAGTGGGGAAGCTGAACTATTTGACTATCACGAGACCAAACATCTCCTTTGCAGTCAGTGGTGAGCCAATTTATGCAGAACCCTCGTATATCTCACTGGGATGCAGTTCTTAGAATTGTAAGATATCTGAAGGGAGCTCCGGGCCGTGGGCTATTGTATAAGCCAGGAGGAAAACTTGAAGTAGTTGGGTACACAGATGCAGATTGGGCAGGCTCTGTGTCTAATAGAAGATCTACTACAGGTTACTGCACATTTCTTGGAGGAAATCTTGTGACGTGGAAGAGTAAAAAGTAGACGGTTGTGGCTAGATGCAGTGTTGAAGCCGAGTACAGAGCCATGGCACACACTACATGTGAATTAGTATGGTTGAGGAATCTCCTACAAGAAATCGGGTTCCACATGGATAAACCTATGAAATTGTACTGTGACAATCAAGCTGCACTCCATATCTCATCCAACCCTGTTTTTCATGAGAAAACAAAGCACATAGAGATTGATTGCCACTTTGTGAGGAAGAAGGTTCTTACTGGAGAGATAAGCACAGAACATGTAGGCTCAGATGATCAGTGGGCAGATTTGTTTACAAAAGCTTTAAGCTCAGGGAGAGTGAACTATATATGTAACAAGCTGGGATTATATGACATATATTCTCCAGCTTGAGGGGGAGTGTTAGAGTTAGCCGAATAAGGGTAGATTAGTCAACTCACCTTTGTTAAGTTATGTGCTTATGTGGCAGTCTTATTAGAGACTCTCTGTCCCATACTTAAGTGGGGGCAGTTTAGTCTTTGTACAATTAATTAGAGCCTAATCACTATTAAGAGGTCGACTAATAGGGTTTAGTCTATTAGGTTCGACAGTTCTTTCATCTTCTTCTTCTTCTTCTCTTCTTCTTCTTCTCCTTCTCTTTCTTCTTCTCCTTACTGGTTCGGACTAGTGTAGCAGCAGTCGAAACATGGAGAAATTTCCATCTGATGTTCAACTGAAACTTTCATGGAGAAGTTTTGTTTTCATCCCCTGATATTCGACTGAAGTACCTTTTTTTGTTACTTTGTTCTCATTGACTGTTCGGCTGCCCTGTTGATGGACTGAAGTAACCCTTTTTTTCTTTGCTCTCTATGATTGTTCGACTGCCCTGAAGTTGGACCTGTACTAGGTCTGCCGATTCGATGTGTGGTGAACTTCACCTTTCTCCTTCCATTTTGTTGTGGGGTCGTATGATCCCTGTAAAACCGTAGGTCATAAGGACTTGTTTATGTCTTGCAACAGTAGTGTTTGTTTTTGGATCCTTGTGAAACCGTAGGTCATAAGGACCTGTTTGTGTGCTGCAACAGCAGTCTTTTTTTTTTTAGGCAGTGCTCCTCCTTTGGGTGTTGTTTATAAATCTGAAATCATGAGTGGTGAAGATTCTGCCACATCTGGAGTTTCCTCAATGCTGAATGGAATGAGTGGGGGTGGTGACCTATCCTTTCCCATGGCTGTTGTCCCTCTTGATGGTTTATATTACCTAGAGTGGTCAAGAGGGATCAAGTTGTACATCACTGCAAGGGGGAAGATAGGCTATATTAATGGGAGAATTAAAGAACCACACTCTGGGAGTGTTGAATATGATAGATGGAATCAGGAGAACAACATGGTTATGTCTTGGCTCTTAGTCTCTATGCAACCTCAAATAAGGAAGAATTTCATGTGGGCTGAAACAGCATATGAGATCTGGGAACAAACAAAATCTACATATTCAGAACTGCGACACTATGCCAAGATCTATCAACTACAGGCAGAATCGTCTACTTGTAAACAGGGGGAGAGGTGTTTATCGGTATATTACTATGACTTGACTTCTGTTTGGAAGGAGCTGGACCATTACCAGAATGTGAACTAGAAGTGTGACGAGGATGCAAAACTGTACAAGAAACTTGTCTCCCAGCAGAGAGTGTTTTCCTTCTTACATGGTTTGAACCCTATGTATGAATCTATCAGAGTCCAGATTCTCAGTTCTAAGGATCTTCCATCAGTTCAGGAAGTTTATGCTCTTGTACAATCTGAAGAGAGCAGAAGGAATTTGATGAACAGCCCTGGTGCAGATGCAATTGTATTGGCAGCAAAAGGGGGTGTCTCTACTAGTGTGGGAAATTCTTCCACGAAAAGAGATCTCCAGAAAAAAACAGATAAAGACAAATTCTGGTGTACTCATTGCTAGAAACCCCGACACACTAGAGATACATGCTGGGATCTTCATGGGAAACCAAAATGGGCTCAAGATCTGAATAAGAAGCAAGGTTCAGATGTGAATAAAAGGTCAGGACAGCAAGGTACAAAGAAATACACTATGGCCAACATGGCTACTCGGGAGAATCAGCCCTCCATCCATACTATGACTCAGACACATCTCTTTGGATCTGACCCAAGGGAGGATATTATGAATTCCTTCCGTGACCATTTAGAAGCTACTGCAGTACCCTGTCAATTTAACTAGGTCACTCATGACCTACAAGGTTTCAAACCTTACAGTTTTGGATCTACAGATCCACAAAGAAGGGTCAAACACCCCTTACACCATTCGGTCAATGCAGAACTTAGCTTGTCCTTGGACTTACTGCGAAGAACCGAGGCTACAAAAAAAAATGTTCTTGCCCCTGTTCAGTCTGAGCAACTCTTTTGAAGATTGCAACCCAGAAGTAATAAAAGGAGAGAGAATAAAAGTCACAGACCTCTAGAAGAAACTTCAATCAACCATCCACAGATTTCTGGTATTGCCTTCTTTTGGATTTCAGTCGAGTTCTGAGTATAGAGGGGCCGAAGTGTTCTCAGGGCTGGGAGGTGTTTGTATCATCCCACCCATGTTTTCCAGTTAGGAGAAGAAGAGAAGAAGATGAAGAAGGAGAAGAAGAGAGACAAAGGATATGAGAGTCCAAATTCAGGGTGGCAGCACCAGCTCTATTATATTAAATAGTAGGGCAACTAAACATAATAAAAGAAAGTAAAAGGACAAGAATGCCCCTCTACAGCATATAATACAAATTACATCATTGAACCAATACCTAGTGCATGAGAGTGTATTTCTAAGCCATTTTGGTATTTGGGAACACAAGTATCTTGCCTAATAGGTCACATTTCTTTCGACCATAAAAATTATGATCTATAGAAGAAAGTTGAACAAGAAAATGTAAAGTGTATAAATGAACGATCCAATATTTCAAAGAATAAAAATATACTATATATGAATACTACCTTAAATTTAGTGAGTAAAAGAAACAGTTATTTAAATAACATGGTGATAGGTCTTTACGAAAGAAGCATACCTCTGCATCTCCAAGAAACAGGTCATCAATTTCTTCTGCAGTCTCCATCCAGTTATACTGGAAAAGTTAAATATTAAAGTATAGAAATTAAAGATAAAAATAGAAGTCTAATAAACTAATACAAAAATAGAAATCCAAGTGTTCAATAGAAGACATTATCTTTATTGACAGATAAGGTGGAAAAGGCTCACAGCATGAACTATGACTGGAATAGAACCATCAAGAACTCCTTTGTATTGCTTTTCAGTAACAATGAAAACAAGCTCACCAGCATCCTTGATGATAGACTGAAAATGAAAAGTAAACATAGTAAGTCCTTTATAAAAAGAAATCCAAGGTTTAAAAAGTATTTTAAATGAGATCACTTTTTCTCTTCTTGCATTATTTTTATCCTATTTTTAACATATAGATAAAGATATTAACCATGAGCTATACTATTGTGGGATCAAACTCATGAACCATACAATGAAACTTTCAGAAAGAATAACTGAACATAAAACTCACTTTTCCCTCTTTTAACCACTTTAAGGTGGCGAACACATGTCACCCTAGAAAGGAAGAGTTTTCTTTTCCCTCCTTTACCCATTTTAAGTGGGGTGACACTTGGCACCCTAAGAAGATAGAGGTGGGGAGTCACTTAATCACCTCCCTCCTCTTTATAAACCCTTCTCCTATAAGGAGAAGAGGCTAATGCCATTTTGTTGGCTAATGCTATTCAATTGATTGAATTTCTAGCAACAAGAGACAAACAAAAGGAGAAACAAAAGAAGATTGTGGTGTAAAGAAAAGGAAGAAAAGGAGAAAGAAGGTAGGGGCTAATGCCATTTTGTTGGCTCACCCTCTTGTGGTAAGAAAGTGGAAAAGTCTCTTCCTCTTGTGGTAAGAAAGTTATTTTCAATTAGAAGCCTCCTACTATAATTGAAGGATCTTCAAAACAATCTCCTATTTCCATTCATAAGCCTAGGTCCAAGAGACCTCCAAAGGCTAGAACAAAGTAGTACTCCCATTTCCCTTGCTGATTTTGATGTAGAAAGATCAAAAAAAAAAGAAAAATTGGACATGGAAGCTAAAAAATGGGCTTTTATTTCCAGATACATGTTTTCCAAACAAGCCAGTTTCTACTTTGAACCAGGGGCATACACTATGCCCAATGAAGGGTTCAAGCCTTATAAAAGCCCTATCACTCGAGCAAGGGCTCGATTATTGCAAAGTTCCGAGGTTTGTTCATGATCAAGTTTGACTAGTGAATTTTTCACTTCAAAATTTTAACTAATCCATGAAGATCCTGAATCTTCAATTCAAGAAAATGAATTTGTGGATGAAATAACATTCCGTTTACAAAAATTTGTCATGCTTTCAAAAGAAAATCAAGAGTCAACTTCCATACTAGTCATGGTGACTGGAAACTCAAGTTTAGAAGAACGAATTCAAGACATGAAACGAAAGATGGCAGAAAAGGATGTGGAAATTGCATCTTTTGATACTCAGTTGGTGGCACAATCAAGTACATCTACAACAAAGTCGTCTCAACAAGCAACATCAACTTCTGCTCCTACTCCTCAAGTAGATCTAAAGGCACTTATCGTAGATGGAATAAAAGAGTTCCAAGCATCTCTAATGCCACCAGTTCTTGGGTATAGGAAACCATATCCCACCTACTATGATACACTCCCATTTCCTCCAAGATATCAAAAGCCCAACTTTGAGTAATTTGAGGGAATAAATGGGTCTCCCCATGAACATTTGGCCCATTTCTATTCTTCATATGGTGAATCGGCAATGTTTGATGCCTTATTAATGAGGCAATTTGTGCATTCTTTAAAAGGAACAGCTTTAATTAGTATATACAATTAGCACCAGGATCAATTGTCACATGGGATGATATGCAACGTGCTTTCTTAGCACAGTTCGTGAGTTCCAAGAGGAAATTTTCAATTACAAACTTAGCTAAAAACAAAACAAAGGCCAAACGTAAGTGCAAATGAATTTATTACATGCTAGAGAGACATGAATCTTCAATGTGTTGAGAAATTAAAGGAAACTTCAGCGATACAAATGTGTGCTAACAATATCTTGCCAGAGATTGCTTCTTTGTAGGCACAACAAAACCACAATCATTTGATGCATTGGTTTCTAAAGCTAGCAATGTGGAGAGACAAATTGCTAGGCAAAAGACTGTGGCATGCAAGTCCAATCCTCCTTCAGAAACAAAAAGGATGGCAAAAAGCCCATAGACAAAAAAGAGGCAATGACCACCTTTGTTAATGTTAAAAAGAAGGATAAGGCTAAAGGAAAGAGTAGAAATCTGCTGAATTAAAAAATATGAAAGAAAGTAGTTTCTTGAAGAGAGAAGGAAGAGAGAAGGAGAAGAAGAGAAGAAGAAAAGTTGAAAGAAAAGAGAGCAATGATCTGGTCGCCCCCTTCACTTATTATTTATACTAAAATAATAGAACAGTACAAAGACAATTATGCCCTTATAGGGCGGCAAAACATAAAACAGCATATATAACACTCAAAAAACATAATAAAATTTGGACTCACATAACTACTGTGGTCCCCACCTCCTATCTAACAACTAACATAAAACATCTACTCAGAAAAACATCATAAAACTAATTAATCTTCAACAGAAAGGATGTCCCTATTAAATTGCTAGATCCAAAGCGAACAAATGATGTCAACAAGATAAAGGACCCAAAGTATTGTCCTTATCACAAGATGGTCAGTTATCCCATAAAGGATTGTTTTGTCCTTGGGTACATTATCCAATCAATGATAGAAACGGGGGAAATTAAATTAGTGGAACCTCCTACAAAAGAGATTATTGCAGCTACTAACAGTATATTGCTTGCAGAAGAAAATGCTCCAACTATCCCTTCTTTATGTGAATTGATGGTAGAGCCAAGTATGTTATGTTGTGATGACTCCTCTACATCAGATAATGAAGAAAGTTAGCAGATAGTTGTCAACAGAGAGCTAAAATTGGTGGTTAAACCCTAAAGAATAGAAATAATTGCTTCTCCAGTTATCACTTTCAGGAGACGTAGGGTCCCCAAGAAGAATAAGAATGTCCAAAAAGAAGCCTCAGATAATTTTTTAGGATGAATAAGAACAACCCCCAAGGTTCTTGTCACTCTGAAGGAATATATTCCAAAAGAAATACTTGATGAAGGCCTAGATGAGATGGTCTCAACAATGCCATATCATATGGCATTTTGTGAGGAAAGAAGATGTACCTACAACTCAAAATTATGTGAACCAAATCACCTTACAATATAGCTGACACCGTCTTCCTTCTACACAAGAACCTTCTTCAAGCAAGAAGGTAACTAAAAATGTTGGTAACTCTATTACACAAGTAGAGATTGAAGAAAAGGAGGATAAGGAGCTTGTTACAAAAATAGGACAAATAACTCACAATTAGAAATACCAATTCAAGTTTGTCCTATACGAGAAGCTAAATTATGTCTCAAGCGTATTTCAGCACAGCTAAGTGTTTATGATGCTTTGCAGCTCTCTCCATATTTGAGAAGGGATTTAGTTCAGGCATTATTAGATCCTGAACAGTTTAAAGATGAAGTGAAAACCATGTGGACGCACAATCAAGTTTCCCTAAAATGTGTGCCTCATGCAAGGCATGCATTTCCTTTGATGATGAAGATTTGCAGCTTGGAACGAAGTATTATAACCGTCCCCTATATGCGTCCGACATAGTGGGTAATAAGCCCATTAATCGAATACTCCTTGATTGTGGATCTGTAGTGAATCTTCTGCCCTTAAAGACACTATTGGTTATAGGTATGACACCTCCCCACCTATCCCCCTCATATCTAAACCATTCAAGGATTTAATCAGGAAGGGCAAAAGGCGATTGGCACTATTGCCTTAAAAGACAAAACTAGGAAATTATATTCGGATGTCCTATTTCATGTTACTAGTAAGTATGCACATGCTTTGCACATGGCAATTTGAGATAATGATAATGATAGTAATGATGTATCCAAAATATTCTATAAACTTTTATGTATTTTTTTATTTTTTGTTTTTATATTTTTTGTTTTATATTATTAATCAGATGTTGATTGCAAAATCCAAATCTGATTACATAAACACCTCATCCAAATATGTGATAACCGGATTTAAGTTATAAAATTCAAGTATCATTGACAGGCCTACCTATTTGGCTACACTCTTCATTTTGTAATGTTTTATCTTTTTGGTGTATCTTTTTTTGTTCATTTAAAAAAAAATGTTAGATTTAAATAGAGGGATTTGAATAAGGTGAAAAGTAGTAGTTCAATTCACTATTTAAACCTCACAATTAAATAGGGACTAAATTCAAAAATGAGTATTTTAGTCAAAAGAAAGTTCCACAAATTATTCATATTTTTAATATAGTGTAAATATAGAATTATAGATGTGTTCAATTTTTTCTATAATTTTTTTTGTATTTTTGTGTATACAAATAATTAAGATATGTCGCACTTACTTTTTATTTAATATGATAAATATATGATATCATACCTGTACGTGAAAGGTTTTTTGCAAAATTCATGTATTATTTCATTTTTGTATTTTTATATTTTATTATTTATTACATTTGGTTAATTCTAAATTATGTACTTCATTTTCATTATCAATAAAAATAATTCTTGTTTATTAAACTTATTTCTTAATTCGATTAATAAAAATATGATAAATGCGACTATTTTTTCCATTTTATAATTTTCTATATTTATTTCTATTTTAAAAATTTTATTACCTAACTATGACTTCATAGGTTGACCAATTTTATTCGGATGGTTGAATTACTTAGCCACCACTTGGACAAATAATGGATTTGTTTTTGAGTTAGTTTTAAAATATATGGGTTTATATTGTTAAAAATATTGACATATATCTATTAGTAGCATTTATTAGTGAAAAATAACTTAAATATAGGATTTAATAAGAGAAAATGGGAGTTAATACCTTAAGTATAAGAGTTAATGAGAGGGAATTAAATAAGGTGGAAAATAATAATTGAAGTTACATTTTCAACCCTTACATTTAGAGATGGACTAAATACACAAATATAGGCATTTTAGCAACCATTAAAAGCTAGCATTAAGGTTGTAATAAAATGACTTTTCTACCCTTTCTCAAACAAAGAAATAGAGGGTAATTTTAGTCCAAAGAAACTCACTCTGCATCTGCACTTATATATATATATAGTATAGATTGATGCAAACACCTCCTATAATGTCCTCCTAGGACGCCCTTGGTTACATGCATATGGAGTAACCCCATCAACACTCCATGCTAAATCTGTAGACTATAACACCTCATCAAATGGACAAGTAGAAGCTTTCAACAAAGTTCTCTGCAAAATACTTAAGAAAATGGTATCCAAGAATAAAAGAGATTGGCATGAATGCCTCCCTGAAGCACTTTGGGCATATTGAACAATAATGCGGACAGCTAGTAGATGCACACCATATAGTTTGGTATTTAAAGATAAGGCTTGCTGAACTTGAGGCTCTTGATGAAAAGAGATTCATAGCTCAACAAAGACTTGAAGTTTACCAAGCCTAAGTTGTGGGGCGAGATATTGGTCATTTGCAGTGAATATGGTTTTAAATAGAATGGAATGGTAAAATAGGATTCATGTAGTCGACCCCATATAGTTGGGATAAGGCATGGATGATGATGATGATGATGACGATGATTCTCTTTTTTTCCATTTTTCATCTCTTCAAAACTAATGAAACCTTTATTTTTAATTTATTTAATTTTTCATTTTTCATCAATATTTTCTCTTTTTTTCCTATTGTTCTACTTTTCCATAATGCCCTCTCTTTTGCTTCCAAATTGATATTATGGGAATCGAGACCTTTCTGCAGGAAAGTTTTCTTACAGCCACCTTTCCTTATTTTATGGGCAGGGGAGTAACCAGTAACAACACCCAAGATGTTTGTTGTTAAGTCTGAAAGAAAAGTAGATTCCTCTTTCCAATTAGTTAAGGGGAAAACACAATTGTCTAATCACTCACACTACTGAAGAGACAGAATACACATTACAAGTTATCCCTAAGGCCTCATCCCCAAATAGATGTGTCTTATCCAACTAATCTGGCCAGTATCCTAAGGAATTTGCAGATCTCATTCCCAGAAAAGAAAAAAAAAAAAAAAGGTATAGTTGTGACAAGGCTTAGATGATAATGATGATGATGAGAAACTATGGAGAACCCCATTCCCTTCCGTTGTCTTTGATGTGAGTTTACCGAGTATTTCAAATATGAACAAATGATTAGAAACAGCAGTGGATCCCTTGGTCAATCTCCTCAAGCTCCAGAAGAAACAGCCAAGCTACTAAAAGTATAAGGCTCATAGAAAGTGAAAACAGATCAAAACTCACCTTCTCTTGGATTATGGACTCCCCACCTTGTAATTTCCGCCGACCAATGAGAGAAATAAGTGTTCCCTCTTCTATGATATCAGCATCACTAAATGAAAAGTCAATCTACAACCAAGAAAATCAAAACAATTCCAAAGTATGTAAGTGTGCAAGAAGCATCTTATCAATGCAATAAACTGGAAATAGAAACATATCTGCAGAAGTGTTTGTTCTGAAAATGTATTTCAACTAACATGTAAAATTGTATAAAACATTTAAATACTCACAAAACCCATACAAATGGAACCAACTTATTGGACAATAAGATACTGTGCACACTTGAGAACTATTTTGATAATCATTCAACAGAATTCCTGCCTTTGCTGCTTCGCTAGCACTAGAAACAGACCTGCAGCATTCTAGTGCAAGTTAATCTCTCTGTTAGAAATGTAAATGGTTGTACAAATTATTTACATGAAACCAAAATAGAGAGGGAATTTAAAATGGCAACAAAAGCAGCAGTGTCAGCAACCAAAACAACAACAATTACTACTACTATTAAAACGAGTAATATAATACTATTATTATTAGTAGTATTAGTATTATAACAATAATAACAATAACAATTAATAATAAAAGTATTACCACGTGTTTTTATGGTAAAATAAAATTTCATTAAAATAAAAAAGAAAAGAGTACAAACTAGCAGGCGACAAGGCATCACCCACCCACAGCAACAAAGAGAATACTACTGAAAATCAGAATAAATTTTCCAAGATACACAGCTGAAATCCCAAAACTTCCCTAGCTTATCCCCCAAATATTCATCCCTGTTAACTTGCCTGAAGTCTGGAAGAACCATGACCCAATCAGCCACTGATTTTCTAACAGCAGCCACAATCTTGTCTAAGCTACAGGCTTTGTCTTCAAAAATGCTTCTATTCCTCTCCTTCCAAATATTCCAGCATATTGTGAATAGAATGCAGCTCCAGTACACCTTTGCTTTCTTGCTTCCTCTTAACTTTGAACATAAAGAAAAGATATCTACAGCCAAACTTGGATGAAACTCTGAAGCCCCGAACATAGCAGTGAACAATCTCTACATGAAACCAGCAATCTTGCAGGAGAAAAACAGATGACCGACATTTTCCTCTTGCTCTTTACATAAGCAGCACCTATTAGCCATACTGAATCCCCTTGATTTCAAGTGTTCCACAGTCAAAATACAGTCCATGGCCACCAGCCAAGAATAATCTTCAACCCTAGGAGGTACTGGGTTTCCCCACACACCCTCCACTTGATTAGAGGGTGAGATGTCCCTGCTAAGAGCCATGTAACATGATTTAACAGAAAATCTTCCATTTGAGCATTCCTTCCACCATAGTTCATCCCTAGACTAAGGTGGCATTTTCACTCCTAGTTTTCCCAACAAAGAAATGCATTCTTCCACCTCTCTATCCAAGAAAGGTCTCCTAAACTTCGGGCTCCAAATCAGCTTCTCACCCCTTCTTTCATAACATTGGCTGATAGGAACTTCAGCGTAAGCCGGCCTATATAACCTTGGACATAGTTCTTTCAATTTGCCTATCCCACACCAATCATCTTCCCAAAACCTAATTCTTGAACCATACCCTACTGAAAAACTTGATAAGCTTCTAAACTCCTGATTGAATCTCATAATCCCTTTCCACACACTCACCCCATATGAAGATCTAACCTCTCTAGCTTCCCACCCAAACCTAACCACCCCGTACTTCCCCACCACCACCCTCCTCCATAATGAATTTTCCTCCCTCCCTAACCCAAATCTCCACACCCACCCTCCTCCACCTGGTGATGAAGGACTTATTAGATGTTGGAGGGTAGATAGAAATCAGGTGATTGTTACCCATCTCCAATTTGCAAACGACACCATCTTTTTCTATCAAGGAAACAATGAGGAAGTGGTGGAAAATCCGAGGGTGCTGCTGAATAATTTTGTGGGAGTGACAAGGCTGAGGATAAATTGGATCAGAAGTGGAATTTTAGGGGTCAATTTGGAGGAAGGAGAACTTTTAAGATTTGCTGAGATCTTGGGGTGCAAGATTAGAAGCTAGCCTATCAATTACCTAGGTCTACCTTTAGGAGGAAACCCTAGGTCAATTGGGTTTTGGAAACCAGTTTTAGAAAGGTCTAATAGGAAGTTAATACTGTGGAAGAGGAATTATATTTCTTTGGGTGGAAAAATAACCTTGATTAGAGCCACATTGACAAACCTCCCCACTTATTTCCTTTCAACCTTTAGAATCCCTTCTAGGGTAACAAGGTGCTTAGAGAAGTATATGAGAGATTTCCTTTGGGATCCAAGAGAGGAAAGGAAGGACCATTTGATCAAGTGGGAGCAGGTTAGCAAGCCTAAGAAACAAGGGGGTTTAGGAATTGGGAACATCCTATTAAGGAACACAACTCTACTAGGTAAATGGCTTTGGAGGTTTAGACTATGGCACAAAGTGATTGAGAGCATTCATGGGGTGGATGGAAATGTCTGGTATACAAAAATTTCCCCTCATAGTTCTTTGGCTTTTCCTTGGAAAGAAGTTCATGAAATCTACCTTACTTTCCTCAATTCCATCCGGTTTGATGTGGGACAAGGTAATAAAATTCTGTTTTGGGAAGATCTATGGGTAGGAGAAACCCCACTTAAAGACCAATTTCTTGATCTCTTTGCGCTATCTAACCTCAAGGGGGAAGCTATATCCATGTTGGGAACACCATGTCCAAATGGTGTGAACTAGAACTTGGGCTTCAGAAGGGGACTAATGGAAAATGAGTGTGTCTTTAATCCTATTGCTGAACCTTCTAGGGCAAATCCACTTGGACCCTTCGCAAGAAGATTCTAGAATCTGGGTAGGTTCTCCAAACGGTCCATTTTCTTCTTTTCTTGCTCTTCTTTCTTCAAAGTACTTGCTTCCCCCAACCCCCTAGGTGGGGATTTCCCTATGAAAGAAATTTGATTAAAGCCTATTCCCCCGAAGATTCAAGCCTTCTACTGGGAAATATTCCTTGGTAAGGTAAACACTTGCGATATGCTGCAGAGAAGAAGGCCATATATTTGCCTTTCTCCTCATATGTGCTCTTTTGTGTAAGGAAAGTGGTGAGACCCTATCTCATTTATTGATATCTTGTTCTTTTGTGCTTCGAATTTAGGAATTCTTTTGTACTCTCTTTGGCTGCAGGTGGGTTCCCCCTCAAGATGTGGCAAGACTCTTCAACCGTGACTTCTTGAGACAACGAAAGAAAAGAGGGATGGTAATGTGGAAAGCAACAAAGGCAGCAATTTGTTGGGTAATATGAGAAGAGAGGAATAATAGGATATTCTTGGAGAAAAGCAGAACAATAGAGGAAGTGATTGATAGCATCAAGGTGAAAGTAGCTCATTGGGTAAAACCCTTGGGTAGCTTTCAAGTCTTCGCAGTTACAGGCATTCTAAGAACCTAGTCTGAAGTAGCATTCATCAATAGTAAGAGATAAAGTAAGGCTGGAGTGGAAACCACCAAAAGGCAATAAAGTGAAACTGAATTTTGATGGGAGCTCTTTGGAAATCCAGGCATTTCAAGAGTAGTAGGAGTATTCAGAAATTCTGAAAGGAGGATACTGGGTATGTTCTCAGGACTGATTGGCACCAGAAACTCACTGAAAGCTGAACTTTTGGCATTACTACAATACTACAAGGGTTAAAGTTAGCCAAACAGTTAGGATACAGAAATGTTGAAGTGGAAGGGGACTCAAAAGTAGTAATTTCCTGGGTAGCAAACAGCAGCCATACCCCATGGACATTTAAACATGTGATTAGGGAAGTGTAAAAGATTGCAAAGGAGGTTGAGGCTGAATTTGAATGGGTTAGTTGATGCTTTATCAAAACAGGGGGCATTGAGACAGCAACTATTTTGGGCTGCACTATAATGAGGGATAGAATAGAGTGGTTAAAGGGATCAACAGTCCCATCACCAAGTTGTATAAACCGTTTACAATCTGAAATTTAATAAAATACATGTTTAATGATAAAAAAAAAAAACTCCCCCAATTGGCATCCCCAAGTAGGTGAAAGGAAACTCCCCAACTCTGCATTCAAAAGCATCATCACATTCCAATAGGATTTCCCTCTCAACTCCACCAACTCCAATCAAAACACTCTTTGAAAGATTAACCTTCAAACCTGTTAACAGCTCAAAATTTTCCAAGACTGCTCTCAAGTTTAGAACCTGATTAACTGAGGCATCCAAAAAAGTCAAAGTATCATCTACATGTTGCAGATGAGAGACGCATGGGCCATCACCTCCCCACCTTAAAACCCTCAATCAATCCCATCTAGACACTCCTCTCCAATCATAGGTTCAGCATCTCCATAACCAAAACAAATAGCATGGGAGATATTGGATCTCCTTGTCTCAATCCCCTAGTTGTGCTTCTCACAAGATTTGTGTTGGAACATGTTTTCTATGTACAAGATAACAATAGAGAGGAGACAGAGAAAACAAAGTTGGTTCTAAAGGGTTGTAATGACTCAGTTGGCCCCCACCCCAAAGCCTCCAATATATATCTGTTATATTGTTCTATAATTACAAATCAGTTCCCATTAGGTCTCACCGTCTCAGGACCAATTTATAAGAGAAAAACAGGTTTGAACTTTGAAATGGGTGTATCTAAACCTTAACCATGAACCAAAATATAGTTTATTAATGAATTAAAAGAATGAGAAAGGACAATTATATCCCTCTCATACAAATGCAAGAATAAGGCTATACAGCCATGGTACAATGCATACAATGTATAGTGCAATAATACCTCCAATCGTTATAAATGAATTCTGTTAGTCTTATCAGTTAATATATGAGTTCTTCTAGGGATATACATTTAGCTACTATAGAAAGGATTTTTGCCTACCTTAAGGATCAGGTTGGTTGTATTATTCTCTTTCCTAATCATGGACACATGAAGATTGAAGGGTTTATTCATGCAGACTGGGCTCATTGCAAGGATGACAGGAGGTAAGCTTCAGGTTGTTGCCCTCGGGTTGCAAGGAATCCCATATCTTGGAGGAGTAAGAAACAATCTGTTGTGGTTCAGTCTAATTCAGAAGCAAAGTATTGGACTTTGGCACATGGTGTCTCAGAGATGTTATGGGTTTGGTTTTTACTAAAGGAGCTTGGGATTGTGACATTGTGTATGATAGACCTATGATGTTGTACTGTGATGATCAAACTACTATAAATATTACTCACAATCCAGTACAACATGACCAAACCAAGCATATGAATTGACTGACATTTTATTGGAGAACGTATGGTTTCTAGAGATGTCGTCTTCCATATGTTGGCACTGTTGGGTTACTGCCCAATACAAGAACTACTTCGAAGGGGTTCACTTCCTATAGAAGGAAAATAGGGAAGGGGAAAGGAAGATAGAGTTGGGATAATTCTCCGCATACCATTCTCCTCCTCTACTTACTTTATGTAATTGCCTTTAGTACAATCATTACCCACTATTCTTCCCTAACCAATTCTGACTTCACACAAGTTGATCCTAACCAATTAGGCTGGTGTGTCCTTCTGTCTTCTGGTGTACACAAAACAAACTACGCGTGGAATATCTGTTGTGCTTGCTAATTGTGGACTTCTACTAATGTGGGCCTTGTCCTAGGCCTATGTAGTGGTATAGGGCCATGAATCCTGTAGGTTCTTGTCAATTGCCCTCCCCTCAAGAATAACCTTGTCCTCAAGGTTGAAGCCAAGGTACTGTTTCTGGATCTGCGAACAAGATTCCCTAGTGGCATCTGCAAGAGGAAGTCCAGTCCGGGCAATCAAGGCTTCTTTTGCCAACTTTCCTTGCTTAACCCAACGAAAGTCCAACAATTCAAGGGGAACCATTTGGAGGGACCCGTCCTCTAGGAATTCAGGAAGGGTGGTACACACCTGAGTGATTAGGAGAAGCTCCAAGCAATAGGCCACTTCTCCTACCTAGGCTATCACTCGAAATTGGTCATAATAATGAGGAGACAGCTTCCAATTTGCTCTCCTTGCCACCATCATTTGGTGATAAGGCTGTAATTTTAAATAGACTACATGCATGTTAGAGTTGGATAAACAGGGTTAATTTGGTCTTTTATCTCTTTATTAAGTATAGGAAAGAATGGTCTCAGCTAGAAAGAATTAACTCTCTCTTAGCCAACCAGAATTGTATTTATAGGTTTGTAAACACTAAGTACAAAGCAACTTTAAATAAAACACTGTAAAATGACTTGAATACCCTTGGACTGTCGACTCTAACACTCCCCCTCAAGCTGGTGAGTATATGTCATATAGTCCCAACTTGTTACATACGTAATCCACTTTTCCCCGACTCAACCTTTTTGTAAACAAATCTGCCCACTGACTTCCTATGCCACATGTACTGTGTTTATCACTCCACTTAGCACTTTTTCTCTTATAAAGTGACAATCAACTTCTATGTGTTTTATTCTCTCATGAAAGATTGGGTTAAATGGGATGTGAAATGCAGCTTGGTTGTCACAATACAACTTCATAAAACTATTTAATGTATACCCAATCTCCTTGAAGCAAGGTTCAAAATATCGATATAGGCCGATACGCCACATTGGCTTGTATCGAAGCTTGCCTTCATTTTTTTTTTTTTTCACTCAAACTGGTTCAGGGGGGTTGGTTTAAGGCATGTCTACCCACTAAAATAGGTGGGACCCTGAAACACTAGGTGTAGGGACGTATCAAAGGGGTCCCGATACGATACGTATCGCCTGATACACCCTGATACATTGTGATATTTTGATCCTTGCCTAGAAGTATATCTGGCAAAAAGTTGTCCCCAACCCAACCCAATAAAACAGGGTTAGAGTCTCATATTTAGCTACCTGAATTTGAGAATACCCCTTACCCGACCCAAAAAAACTAGGTTGGGTTGGGTCGGGTCAGGTCATGGGTCATGGGTCATGGGTCATGGGTCATGGGTCATGGGTCAACCCACTAACCCGATTGTCAATTCTAATTGGGACTATTTATGTATTGTTAGAAGTTTTCACTCATCAATATTTAGACTTTAGTCTTTATCATTTATGTAATCTGAAGAGCTATACTCAAAGTAGCAAGGAAGAGAAGAGAACCGCAGAACTGAAGAGAATGTCGAACTGTACTAGCCAGTCGACCAGTCCTTTATTTATAGATGAATATAGTACATGGTACAAGAAATTACTGGGATGCCCCTGATTAGTGATGGGACACCCAGATGACTTAAATCATTAAACAGGATTAGGCCCATTAACACAAGCCCAGTTACAAGATAAGTTAAACATAAGAATGGGCTAATAAGAACTCTTATCAGCCGAACATCACTCTAACATTCTAACACTCCCCCTCAAGCTAAGCATAGATATCAATCATGTTTAGCTTGCCAAGTATGTCCCTAAACTTCGTTGATGCCAGCCCTTTAGTTAATACATCTGCAATCTGCATCTCTGATGAAGTATAAGGCACACAGAGTTCTCCTGAAATAATTCTCTCTCTGACAAAGTGTCGATCAAATTCAATATGTTTTGTCCTATCATGCTGCACAGGATTGTTGGCAATGTTGATAGCAGCTTTATTATCACAATACATCTTGAGAGGACCCTCAGTCTTGATACCAAGCTCATTAAGGAGAGTCCTGAGCCATAAGAGTTCAGCAACCCCATGTGCCATAGCCCGGTATTCTGCTTCTGCACTTGATCTAGCCACACCATTCTGCTTCTTACTACGCCATGTGACTAGGTTTCCTCCCAAGAATGTACAGTAACCTGAGGTTGATTTTCTGTCTCCAACAGACCCAGCCCAATTAGCATCAGTGTAGGCTTCAATTTCAAGTTTGTTGTTTTTTCTGAATAAAATTCCTTTCCCTGGGCAAGTCTTCAAGTATCTGAGGATTCTTTCCACTGCTCTCATATGAGGGGTCTTTGGTGAGTGCATGAATTGACTGACAACATGCATTACATAGGCAATGTCTGGCCGAGTAAGGGAAAGTATATCAGTTTTCCTACCAACTTTTGGTACCTTTCCTTATCACAGTATTCCTCACCCATTGATTCTTGTAATCCATGGCTTGGTTCTATTGGAGTGTCTGCTGGCCTGCACCCCATCATGCCTGTTTCCTCTAGGAGATCTAGCACATACTTTCTTTGACATATGTAGATTCCTTCTCTTGATCTAGCAACTTCAATTCCAAGAAAGTATCTCAGATTTCCCAGGTCTTTGATCTCAAATTCTGAAGCTAAGAACTCCTTCAGCCTCTTCATCTCTTTCACATCATTTCTAGTAATCACCATATCATCCACATACACAATGAGTGTTGTAAGTTTGTCATCCTATCTCCTTGTAAACAATGTATGATCTGCACTGCTCTGAGTGTACCCTACTTTCTTCATGGCCAAACAAAGTCTCTCAAACCATGCCCGGGGAGATTGCTTCAAACCATATAATGCTTTCCTTAGTTTACATACCTTCTTTCCAACATCATATCCAGGTGGGGGTTCCATGAATACCTCTTCATGAAGATCACCATTTAGGAAGGCATTCTTCACATCCAGCTGATGAAGTTCCCAAGAGAATTTTGCTGCTAGTGACAGTAGAACCCTGATTGTGTTGAGCTTTGCTACTGGGGCAAAGGTTTCCTTGTAGTCAATTCCTTCCTTTTGTGTAAATCCCTTTGCCACGAGTCTGGCCTTGTACCTCTCAATTGACCCATCTTCCCTGTGCTTTACTATGAATACCCACTTGCACCCAACAGTGCCTTTCCCTTCTGGCAAGTCCACCAATTCCCATGTCCTTGCTTTCATTAGGGCTTTCATCTCCTCATTCATGGCTTCTTTCCACCTTGGATCAGATGCCGCCTCTGAATACCTGGAAGGGACACATACAGAGGAAAGAGCAGACACAAAGGAATGATAGGCAGGGGATAAGTGTGAGTAAGAAACATAATCAGCTATGGGATGCCGAGTGGTACAGGAACGAACAGGCTTACGGAGAGCAATAGGAAGATTCAAATCTGAATTGAGTGAATCAGAATTACCTTGGATTGCAGAGACAGATTGATCTGAGTTCAACTGGTTGCAATCATGAGGTTGAGGGGCCTTCTTCCTTCTACTGTATGTAAGTATCTCTTTCTCTTGTTTACTGGAACCTTCGGAAGCATCAGCCGAATCTGGAGAAGCAACTGGCACAGTGGAAGTCTCACTAGGTTGACCCGGAATGTTACAGCTAGTAGTAGTGAAAGGTGCTGAAATGGGAACAAAAAAGAAGGGAGAATAAGAATCCTCTTCCAACCCACTACTCTCCCCCTGAAGAGGATTCTAAGAAGACTCGAAATAGGGTTGAGACTCAAAAAAGACTACATCCCTGGTGACATATTTTTTCTTGGAGACGGGATCATAACACTTATACCCCTTCTGCGTAGGAGAGTACCCCAAAAATATTCCCTTTGTAGCCTTAGGATCCAGTTTGGTCTTCTTCGGATCTTTCACATGTATGAAGCATGTACAACCAAAAACCCGCGGGGGAAGAGGAAATTCTGGAAAAGTGAGACACAAAACAGAGAAAGGGGTCTTCATACCCAGTACCTTAGATGGCATCCGATTTATCAGGTATGATGCAGTGAGAACAGCTTGAGACCAATATTGCTTGGGCACATTGTGCTGGAAAAGAAGGGCTCGAGCTATCTCCAATAGATGCCTGTTCTTGCGCTCAGCGACCCCATTTTGCTGAGGGGTGTAAGCACATGATGATTGATGTAACATGCCTGCATCTTCCATGAATGAGTTCAGGGATCTTTCAAAGTATTCAGCTGCATTGTCTGAACGGAATTGCTTGATCTTTTTATCAAATTGTGTTTCAACCATCTTGCAAAACATCATAGTTATCCGGGGAACTTCTTCACGTCCTTTCAACAGATAAATCCAAGTGCACCGAGAATAATGGTCAATAAAACCGATAAAGTAACGGAAGCCATCAATGGAAACAATGGGTGAAGGACCCCAAACATTAGAATGAACCAAATCAAAAGGGGCTTGAATTTCATTACTAGAAATTGGATACATTGATCTACATTGTTTTGACATTTGACACACATCACAAATTAAACTCTGACTCGGAATGCCCTTACATAATTCGGGAAACAACATTGCTAAGGAAGAAAATGACAAATGACCTAGCCTAGCATGCCACAAGTGCAGCCTAGCTATTGACTCCACACTTTCCGGACAAGTAGTAGAAGCTTGCATGACTGAGCTGACATCTTCATCAAAATAGTAGAGGCCCCCATACTCATGACCACTCCCAATCGTTCTCCTCGTCAATCTGGAAGACACAATGAGAAGGAAAGAAAGTTATACTGCAGTTCAAGTTTTTTGTAAGCTTTGAAACAGACAACAGATTTGAGGTAAGACTAGGAACATGTAGGACTGATTTAAGAGAGAGATCCTTGCTTAGGTCAACCACCCCCTTTCCAGAGATGGTGGAGAGGGACCCATCAGCTACTCTCATCTTATCCTGGTCAGACAACAAATGATATGTGGAGAATAAGGAGGACATATGTGTCATATGGTTAGTGGCTCCGGAATCAATCACCCAAGAGGTAGAATTAATGGAACTAGATGCACTAAATGCAGAGGCTGTACCTGATTTGGCAAGAGAGGTGGAAGTTAAAGAATTGTTCTTCAGACGGGCTAATGCCCGACTGAGAACCTCTACCTCACTAGCTGTGAAGCCCAAAGTACTTGGTCTAGAGGAGTCAGCAGCCTGCCTTGCGGTGGAAGATGACACTATCTGAATACTCTATGAGTTGTCACTACTGTTGTTGGTGGCAAGATTCCCACTTGCTGTGTGGTCCTTATGTTGCCTTTTGTCCTTTCTCAGAGCAGCTGGCTTCAGATGAGGGTACAAGACCCAACATTTCTCCTTTGTGTGTTTCTCACCACCACAATGTGTACACTTGAGGGACTTCTTGTCTGAAAATCTATTCCCCTTAGTGGAGACTAAGGCTGAATGTTCTCCAGGTAGTTCTGTTGACTGTGTCTGAGAGTCAACTTGCATCTCCTTTATCCTTACTTCTTCATTCCTCACCAGGTAGTAGACATGGTGAAGCTCAGGTAATTCATCTCTCCCTAGAATCTGTGACCTTATACCTTCATATACAGGGTCAAGACCCGCCAGAAACTTGAAGGCTCTGCCCTCCTCAATCTGCTTATCATGCCTCCCCTTATCATTAGCATTTTCCCAATCCAAAATCAAATGGTGGTCAAGCTCTTCCCAGAGGCCTTCCAGTGTTGCAAAGTAGGTTGCCACGGACATGTCTCCTTGCCTTAGGGCTGCAATGTCTTGGTTCAGCCTGTAGATTCTAGCATTGTTCTTTTTCTGGCCATATGTCTTAGATACTTTCTCCCAAATTTTAGTAGTTGTGGGGAAGTGATGAACAGTTCTGGCCACCCTAGGAGTCATAGAGGCCAGCAACCAAGACATGACTGTGGCATTTTCCTTGCGCCACACGGTGTATTCAGGACTGCCAATTTCTGGTTGTTTCTTGTCTCCATCCAAATAGCCTGTGAGGTCACGAGAGGTAATGAACAGCATTGCTGAGACAGACCACTCTCTGAAGTTATACTCATCTAGCAGCACACTTGTAATCTGCAAGTTGTGCAGATTAGGGTTTTCCAGGTTTGAGGACCTTGTAACAGGTTTGTTATCTCTAGAGGAAACTTCACCGGATAGTGAGGACATCCTGACTTCAGTCCAAGAGTTGTTCACAGTGTTGTAGGTGGTTCTGTTTAGGACTGGCCGAAGTGGTCACAGTGTTCACAGTGCTAGTAGAAGTGTTCACAGTTCGGGTACTGTGCAGTGCTGTTTAGGACTGGCCGAAGTAGCAAGTACAGGGCTGTAACTGAACCAATTCACAGTCCTAGTAACTGAAGTTACTTCAGTTAGGGCTTGTTCTGCAACCTGAAGTAACTGTGCAGTGCAGTAACTGAAGTTCACAAAGTAGGACTGATAACTGACCTGAAGAAAATCTATAACTGAAGTTACCACAGTTCTGCCCAAGTCTTGCTGGGGCACGAAGCTGCAACTATAGAGAAGGCTAAGTCTTTACCACTTGTTCTGCGCAAGTCTTGCTGGAGCACGAAGCTGCAACTGTAGAGGAAGCTCTCCCCCTTTCAGCTAGTGCTAGGACTGTTGAAATCAGTCCTCAACTAGGTCTGTCCTATACCTCTCTTCGTAGCCCAATAGCTACTATTTGCTGGAGATAATCTAGTAGGACATCTACTTCTGGGTCTTACTTCCCTTGAGTCCTACAACCAAGAGAAACCCTAGGTTCGAACTTGCTTTACTCTCTTACACTCCTAGGTCTTCACTGCAGCAACCCAGAAAAGGAAGAGAGAAGATGAAAAGACAGCAAGAGAAGAGAGTGCGCCTGCTGAAACCCGGAAGGAGCTAATGCTCTGATACCATGTAATGTGAAGAGCTATACTCGAAGTAGCAAGGAAGAGAAGAGAACCACAGAACTGAAGAGAATGTCGAACTGTACTAGCCAGTCGACCAGTCCTTTATTTATAGATGAATATAGTACATGGTACAAGAAATTACTGGGATGCCCCCTGATTAGTGATGGGACACCCAGATGACTTAAATCATTAAACAGGATTAGGCCCATTAACACAAGCCCAGTTACAAGATAAGTTAAACATAAGAATGGGCTAATAAGAACTCTTATCAGCCGAACATCACTCTAACATTCTAACAATTTACTCTTTGAATTGTTGAATGTTCAAGTTTTTTATTTTATGTATAGAATTTTAAGGTTAATTCCTTTAATTTTGGCATTTTTCATGTATTTTTTCTTTATGTTTTAAAATTTCAATTAGTTTTAGGGATGACCCGAATTGACCCGTAGGTCAACCCTAAACCGAACATTTAGGGTTAGGGTCTAACATTTGCCTACTCAACCCAAAATTCAACCTGACCCGAAATCAAACCAAAGTGTCTTGACCCAACCCACCCAACCCAATTGCCAGGTCTACATGAAAGAGATTCTTCAACCACACTAACTTACAAGTTGTGTGTGCCATGGCTCTATATTTAGCTTCAGCACTTCTTCTTGCTACAACTGTTTGTTTCTTTCTCTTCCATGTTACTAGATTTCCTCCAAGAAAAGTACAATACCATGTAGTAGACATTCTATCAGATACTGAGCTTGCACATTCTACATCTATATAACCCTCTATTCCAAGACTTCTTCTGGATTTGCATAATAATCCACGACTCAGAGCTCCTTCCAAACACTATACAATTCTCAAAACTACATCTCATTGGGGAACTTGGGGGTTTTGCATAAACTGACTAACCACACTCATTGCAAAGGAAATATCAAGCTAGGTAATACTTAAACAGTTTAGCTTACCCACTAACCTCCTGTACCTCCCAAGACAATCAAATTCTTCACCTGCATCACTACTTAGTTTGATACTTCGCTCCATAGGTGTTTCAGTTGGTTTGGCACCAAACAATCTTGTCTCCTTTAACAAGTCAAAAACATATTTCCTCTAACACAAGTTGATTCCATGCTTTAACCTTGCAACTTCTATTCCCAAAAAGTATTTAGTTTGCCAAGATCTTTTGTTTGAAAGTGATCATGCAGAAAAGCCTCCAATCTGTAAATCCCCAACTTATCATTCCTTGTAATGACAATGTCATCTACACGAACCACCAATAGAATCTTCCCAGTTGTAGAATCATAGTCCACTTCACTGAATTTATGTTAAAAGAGTGTTATATTGGGTGTACTAGGGCAGTACGGTAATTAAGTAATTATGTGTTTAGAATAAGGACACTCCTATCCACTATCTTTTCTATAATTAAGGGCATACTTGTAATTTTCATTTACTTAAAGTTAATATAAAGTTGGGCTGACTGTTATGAGGAGATGAAGTCATTCTAATCTCTCTCAAACACAGTTCAGTGGTTTGCTTCTTCTCTATTCTCTTCTCCTCCCTTCTCTTCTCTCCTTTCTTTCTCTTTTGTTTTAGTCTTGTCACAGACTATATCTTGTTGTGTTTTGTCTCTGTAATACCATATTTCACATGGTACCAGAGCAGGAGACATTAAGAAGGTCTGGTAGGATTCCCTTTCACAGTTGATCTACATAGGGTTTCTTTTGGAATGATGGTACTCACTGCTACCTGGGATCAGACCAGATTTAGTGAGCATTCTTGGTGATTAGTGATGGTTTTGACCATCACAACTGCTGTAACAGGTGAACAGTGAGGTGTGTATCCCTCTAGTGGATCAAATCCAAGAGGGAATGTTGTGACTGATATATTTCTGGGTTAGTGACTGATGTTGTGATGATTTAGAGAAGTGATTGATGTTGTGAAGAGTTTAATAGTGGTGTGATAATTTTGTGAGCTGTGAAAGTGTTCAGGTTGGTAGAATACAGTGATAATCCCATGTTTTTTTAGAAAGGTGAATTATAATGGAGGTGAAAGCGAGTGTTACGGCCCCCACAACCTTTATGTTAACTACTATCAAGTTGAGTGGAAGTGCAAACTATGTTGTTTGGTCAAAATCTGTAAAAGTGTCGTTCACAGCAATTGGGAAATTAAAGTATATTACTGACAATAAACCCAGGACTGATAATCCTAAATATCCAGAGTGGTTAAAGGAGGATGTGCAAATCAAAACTTGGTTGTGGAATTCCATGGAAACAAAAAATCAGTTGCACCCTTATTTTTCTTGATACCTCAAAACAGATTTGGGACCAAGTGAAGAAGATGTATTTGGGGAGAAATAAAACCACTCGAATATATCAGTTGTTTTAGTGATTTTTTAGTCTACAAGAGGGAGATAAGTCTTTTAAGGATTATTATCTGATATGGTGAGTCTTTGTGAGGAACTGAATATATACCAACCTGTCACTAATGATGTTACAATGATGGAGAAGCAGAGAAAAGAACTATATGTAGCAAAGTTTCTTTTAGGAATCAAACCTGAGTATGAATCAGTGAGAGCTCAGATTTTGGGCAGCCTAGAGTTACCTGACTTGGAGGATGTATTTTCTAGACTTCAGAGGACCAAACTATCCGAATCACCCCACCATCTGATTGAGCAGCACTAATTGTATCTGAAAGTGGTGGATGAGGTCATGGTACTTATGGAGGACTTGGGAATGGTGGCCATGGTCCTCTACGATTTCCAAGTGGTAGAGGTGATCGTGGATGAGGCAGGAAAGGTAAAGGAAGGTTCTGAACTCATTGTGGGTTGGAAGGACATACAATTGGAAACTGTAGAGATTTATATGGGATTTGGTTTTGTTCATATTGCTACTGTGAGGGACATACTGTGGAGTATTGTTGGTTGTTGAAGAAACTGGGAAGCTATGCTAATCAGGTTACTTATCAAGATGATGCATCACAATCTCAACCGCAGATGGCTACTACAAATAATCAGCCAAAAGGGGAGACGATGCCTATCTCTAAGGAAGAATATAATTAGTCCATTGCAGCCTCATCTTCTTCCACTGCTACTCTTGCTCAGACACCAAGTGACGCCTAGGCAACTAAGCACTCCTATGTCGCCTAGGTTCTCGCCTTGGCACCTTGAAAACTACGGTTGACAAAGTAGTAGATGCTTTAGAAAGATCTGAATTGATTTATTTACATGTTTAGAAACCTTATTGTATAGGTAGTTTTAGTTCAATAGTTTCTACAACTATAGATAACAATGGGGTATGTAAAACATGGAAGGAAAATGAAGCTATCTTTTCCAGCATGAATTGAGGCTATGTTTAGAGCTTGTTAAAATTCAACTTTCAGTTAGTGTTCTCTGTTGTTGGATGTGTTTCCGTAAAGCAGTTAACTAGTATAACTTCCAATTCCAGTTTTGTCTGTTTTTTCTTTCTTTCTCTTTCTTCTTCCTTTAACTTTAGATAAGCAGTTTCTTTCTAAAAGTTCCAAAACATGAGAATGATAAACACAAAGTAGAAAAACTATATTTCCACCTACATCAATGAATTATATGTAATGGTGAGAAAGAAAGAATAAAACTTTAAACTGATAAACATTGATCAAGTTTCATATCAGTTATTTCAAACATCATGCAAGTTACATGCATCCAATAATGTTGTATTGATCTACAATATAATAAGTGGTATGCCACCTTTTGAAAGAGTACAGCCCAAAATTCACACTGATAAATGACCCTAAATTCTTTTAATTTGGCCAATCAATGAACTATAGAAAATACATCTACTCTAAGATGGACTTTGATGGGTCAATCACTGTAGTATAAGTCGCTAGCCAATCAGCGTAATATTGGAATATAACCTATCAAATGGTGTATCCCAGTTGACTCTTTGAAGAAAAACAAAAAACAATGTAAGAGTAGTCAATATTAATGAGATGGGGAGTGAAACTCACGTTGGTATTCCTATAACATCCTTCAAAGCTCCTTCTCGAATTTTGCGACCCAAATACTGTATGGCCATGCTTGAAGCATGACCAGATCCTAAGCCCACCACCATGCCACTTCTAATGTAGGTATCCACCTACCAAAAAAAGAGTCCCCGAATTATTGAAGTGCGCATTGATAAATACCACCCGTAATCACAAGCCAATCATCTCCACATGCACATGCATGTACACATACACACACAAATGGTAGTGGCAGCAACAACAAAAGCAGTAATAATCACTGTTCTAAACACTGAGAGTTGACAACTAAATTTACTAACCAGAAAAGGTCCAGCTTTGTTCAATACCCATACTGAGCCATAGGAGGCCTGGTTCTAATTCAGCCTCATCCAGACACGTAACAACTCCAAATTTTAGAACATTCGTGGCAACATGAGGTATGACAGCAAGAATTAAGTTTCTGGATTTTGGTGATATTGCCCAAGCACTTAAGTTTAGTAATCATGATATCATTGTATTGTTCAGCTAAGTTGTAAAGTAGCCTATGCTTTAATTATCTTTTGATTCTACAGGCTACTCATACCCTTTGCTAAGAAGCAAAGTCCTTCATATCATAAAACCAAAATGCCATTCTGCAATAACACAAGGAAACTGTCAAAAAGAAAAATGTGCATCTGCTGGATGGATCTACTTTTACAAATACCATTGATAACAAAACCCAATAAGAACTCATAGTCAAATAGAGTAATTTGTGTGATCCAATTTCGCAACATTTACTTGGATAACCAAACACCACATAAACTATATTAAACCGGGAAAGTGATACCTAAAATGGGTTTTATTAGGGAAAGAACCAATGATTCTCTTGTTGGATATTTTACTTCTCTTATTTAACATCAATTTAGAACACCAAAAAATAAAGAAAAAAAAGTCAACAATATTATGGAAAAATATATGATGCCGGAAAGACATGATACCGGAAAGGCTTTGACTAATCAAAACCCCCCGTGAATTTTGATGAAAATAACCAGTTTGACTAATTGGTTAAGTCAATCCAGAGATTCTTTTCCAACAAAACCCGTTGCCATGTTCCGAAGAATCTATGAGTAGACAACAATTTAATGATGCAAATTATCTCTAGTGATGCTGTACAGGCTTCAATTACAAATATCAATAAGACATTGCATGGAAAACCAAGTAAGACTACCATAATTGCACAATTATGATACTTGAAGAAGGAAACAGAAAAGAAAAGAAACAAGAAACAGGAAATCTAACGGTATGTTTTGCAGCTTGGAGCAGAGCAGGGCCGTCTGTGATACTCGCCCTTGCAATCATCCAACAATTTTTCCTTCTATTCGAGAAAAAAGCTTTCCGGCGAGGAAACGACCCAATATTCCGACGAAATTCAGTAATTTGCAGCGGTGAGCAGCAGGGAACTACTGACGCCATTCCCTCTCTGTGGATAAGAAAGCTTGGGACCAAGGCTCGGTTAGTTGGTACGAGGCTACGAACAAAATTGCAGTTGGATGCAATATATATACTGATATTGGTTAGGCCGTTAGGGAAACCGAGGAGTCTACGGTTGGTGCTGTCACCGCTGTGGATACTAGCTAAGAAGCTGCTGGAGTGGAATCTATGGTCCCTATTTTTTGGAAAAAGATTGCGAAGATTTTCCACCAGAACAAGGAGAACAAAATGGGCAGGTTCATCATTCACAAGGATTTTCCATGTTTAGTTCCATACTTTCAAACACCAAGATGAATTGAAACCCGTATACTGCTCAACCCGAATAGAACGGATTCCTGTTCGACCCGACCTGATAATGAGGATTTCATGGGCTGTTATATAAATCAATTATCAATGATTAGCCCTGATTTGAAAAGCTTTATCCCGTGTGTGAGCCAATCGGCAATACTCATGTCGGTGGTTACATCAGAACGGATAGCAATGTCTTCTGCACCAAGCCAAATTTGCCTTGCCAATGGACATTTGTGGAATAGATGTTGAAAGGATTCATCATCTTATCACATAGAGGGCAGAAAGTATTATGTGTTTAAGCACCACTTACAATCTTCTCTTGATAAGAATAGCATCATGCATTATTCTCCAAATGAAAATTTATAATTTAGGTAGAATGAATTTTAAATTCCAGAAATGATGCCATAAGATATCATCACCGAAAAGATGGGTAGAAGAAGGTAAGGGTTTTCCTCCAATACATGTGGTGTCAGAGTCCAAGCCAAAGTATCTTCCATTTCTGCGTTTGGGCTTGGGAGAGATATATTATATATATGGTTGGTTGTAGTGGTGTCAAAGAGTAGGTTCACCAAATCACAATGCCAAGTCATTGTAGAGTGGTCAATTAGGCCTACAACCTTTAAAGTCATTTGTTGGTGATGAGCAGAGTTTGGTTGAACAGCTACAGGTAACCATGGATCTTAAGAAATATTAATATGCCAACCATTGGCCGCCAGCCTTCAACAACCCTTTAAAAGATATGGTTGGCATTTCAAAATAACCCTTCCAGATATATGATGAGCCACGGTTGATTATTGCTCAAGAAATGCCAAGAGAGCCACATTCTTTAAATTTGCATCATGGAAGCAAGGTTCAAAATATCGATACAGGGCAATACGTCGGTAGGGCCTATCGAACTATATCGATACTATTTTTTTTTTTTGAATCTAGTTTAGAGGGGCCGGTCTACCCCCTGAAACACTCACCGACCCAAAACACCCCCCTGTAGGGGCATATTGGGAAGGCTCTGATACCTGACGATATTTTGAACTTTGCATGGAAGCCAAGTCCATCAAAATCTTTTGGTAACATAAAAGAAGACCAGGTTTGAAGATGTAAAGGATGGTCCTTTTGGATTTTCTAACCATAGAAAATCTTTCCACTTGTGAGCCTTGCCTTAAAGGCAAGATGACTAAGCGGCCATTTGACAGTAAGCCTGAAAGATGTGTAGGCACACTTGACCTAATACATACTGATGTATGTGGTCCCCTGAGTGTTAGGACACGGAACCAATACGTGTATTTCATCACCTTTACAGATGATTTTCATGATATGGTTACGTGTACCTAATGAGACACAAGTCTGAATCCTTTGAAAAGTTCAAAGAGTTCAAACAGGAAGTCGAGAAACAGTTAGGGAGAGAAATTAAAGCCCTTCGATCGGATCAAGGTGGCGAGTATCTCGCTGACGAATTCAGGGACTACTTAAAGGTCAACGGGATAGTGTCACAATTAGCTCCTCCTGCTACACCTCAACTCAACAGTGTTTCAGAGAGGAGGAATAGGACCTTGTTGGACATGGTCCGGTCACTTCTCGTACGCTCAGAATTACCCACATCCTTTTGAGGATATGCATTAGAGACTGCTATCTACATGCTGAATCGGGTTCCAATCCGAAAACTCCATATGAACTATGGACCGGAAGGAAGCCAAGTGTAAGACACTTGAAGATTTGGGGTTGTCCTACACACATTAAAAGAACAAGTGCAGACAAGTTGGAATCCAAAACCAGTCGTTGCCTATTTATAGGCTACCCAAAAGATTCGGTGGGTTATCTATTCTATAACCCAAGTGAGCAAAAAGTGTTCTGCAGTCGAAACACTCAATTATTAGAAACCGAATACATCCTGGACACCCATCGTCAGGAAATAGTTCTTGATGAGGAGAGCTCAGAAGCAGTGGGAGATGTCCCAAAAAGTTCCAGGTAGTGACCAACCTAGAAGATCCACTCGGGTATCCAGGCCACCAGTCCAATATGGTTATGACCAGGATAGTTACCTGGTGGAAGCCTTGACTAGTGAGGAGGATCCCGTAACTTACGCGGAAGCTATGTTAGACATAGATTCGCAGAAGTGGGTGGAGGCCATGAGAGATGAGATGGACTCGATGGAGGCCAATGGAGTCTGGACTCTAGTAGATCTGCCCTCAGGGGTAAAAGCAATGGGTTGCAAGTGGATCTACAAGAGGAAGAATGGCCCCGATGGCAGGATTAAGACCTACAATGCTCGTTTGGTGGCGAAAGAGTATACTTAGAAATAATGCATCGATTATGAGGAAACCTTTTCGCTCGTGGTCATGCTCAAATCCATTAGAATCCTGCTAGCTATAGCAGCATACCATGACTACGAGATTTGGCAGATGGATGTTAAAACCGCGTTCTTGAACGGAGATCTTAGTGAAGATATCTACATGCAGCAGCCGCAAGGATTCATTGCTGCTTGTCAGAAACACATGGTATGTAAACTTAATAGATCCATATATGGACTTAAGCAGGCTTCTAGGAGTTGGAACATCCGTTTTGATTCTGCAGTCAAAACATTTGACTTTGAGCAGAATTCGGATGAACCCTATGTTTACAAGAAGACCAGTGGGGATAAGATCACATTTTTGGTGTTGTATGTGGACGATATCCTACTCATTGGGAATGATGTAGGAATGTTGACTGCGGTCAAGGTATGGCTATCACAGCAGTTCTCCATGAAAGATCTTGGAGAAGCTTCATATATACTAGGTCTTCGACCCTATAGAGATAGATTGAAGCGGATAATTGGATTATCCCAGGCTGCTTACATTGACAAAATTTTCAAAAGATACAGCATGGAGAACTCCAAGAAAGGAAACATTCCTTTTAGGTACGGAGTCACTCTCTCCAAGAAGATGTCTCCCAAGACATCTGAAGAGATTGAGGGCATGAGAGACGTTCCCTATGCCTCAGCCGTAGGGAGCATCATGTATGCCATGTTGTGCACTCGCCCAGACATTGCTCAGGCGGTGAATGTAGTAAGTAGATTCCAAGCTAACCCAGGGCAGGAGCATTGGACTGCTGTGAAGAACATACTTAAATACCTTTAAAGGACAAAAGAGTTTTGTCTGATATTCGATGGTAGTTCACTACAAGTTCTAGGGTATACCGATGTCGATTTCTAGTCGGATCCAGATGATAGAAAGTCTACATCTGGGTATGTTTTCATGATAGGATCGTGTGTTGTTTGCTGGAAAAGCAGCAAACAGGGGTCCATTGCAGATTCCACAACTGAGGCCGAGTACATTGCCGCAAGTGAAGCTGCCAAGGAAGTCGTGTGGATGAAGAAATCCATACACGAATTGAGAGTGATTTCGTCCAGCACATCACCCATCCCGTAATTGTGTAACAACAATGGAGCGATTGCCTAGGCTAAAGAGCCTCGGGCCCACTCGAAGTCAAAGCACATCGAGAGGAAGTATCATGTATTGCGGGAGATCGTTGGTAGAGGGGATGTCCTTATTCAGAATGTAGCATCAGCGGATAATGTGGTAGACCCATTGACTAAGCCACTGACACAGAAGGTGTTTGAGAAACATATGGAAAGTATGGGACTCTGGCTTGTACCAAATTGGACCTAAGTGCAAGTGGGAGCTGTTAGACAGTTTTGTATGCCCTTAGCTTCAATCCGATTTGATGTACTTTTGATATTTAGTATAAATAAATAAAGTGCATGTTTAATTCATGTTGTTTGGTATAATTATGTGTAAGACCCTAAAACTGGACACTTAATGAGACACGTGTTAGTATTAAATGTTCACAGCCATTGGATAAGTCTGGGGAGATTTATCATGTCAAGGCTGATACTGGTGTGCCGCCAAGTGTTGGGATGGCCTGTCTCGGTCACCAGGGTAAGACCCAAGGCACATGCAGTATGGGATTACTCGAATCCTTGAATCGGACCAGATTTCCAGTATTGCCCTGGACCTTGGAAATAGATGGGCAAAACTGGAAAATTACACCTGACCCCTAGACTCAATTATGATACTTCACTAGGTGTCGAATTGAGCTGTCTTTGATATGCCAATCAGTGAGATCCTTAGTGGGGGTCAAAACCTGGGCATGTTGGGGTAGTCTGAGAATTCATCTGGGTGATCATAGTGACAGGATCAGCCCCTTTGTCGGACAAAGGTAATGATCAGGAATGCACTCTCTCTGATGGAAACCAAACTCCAGCAGTTGATTTCAATCGTTGGAATTTTGTTTTGCAAAATTTATATATGATAAATATATATATGTACGGTTTCAAAGTGTTTGCAAATGGTTTTAATTCCTGGGATCCATGTGAGTGGAGAGTGCGGCACTGTTCCTAGAAGCCGAGGGAGAGGTCCTCTCTTGTCGGGCAGTGCTTGATCATTAAGGGCTGAGAGATTAAGTGTAAAACCATTTAAGATAGTACCTGATGGACTAATCTTGCACCTACCCACAATCCCTGGGTTTTTATAAGATGGCTTGGCCCAGGGACCACTTAATGTAAGTGTTGGGCCCATAGGGTCCATGTGATGGGCTCAGGGGTTTACTGAGTTTTTCAGTGAATTCGGCTGGTCCTTGTAATAAAGGCTGGGCCGAACTCATGTGGCTGGTGTGTAGATCAATGCTTGGGTCCCACGCCATACAAAGAAGTCCAACTGGGTAGCAGATTGGAATTTAGTTAAGCACTGGACATTTAATGGGCCAAAAGGCCATTTCGAGCTGGGCTGATATGATCACCCATCTATGGGGCGGATCTGGGATTAAAGTTAGCAGAAGAATTGGGCCTTTTACCTTATCCACTCTGGGAGACCAAATTCAAATCAGATTTGAATTTGGTAACCTTCTGATAAGATAAGGAGTAAGCTAACTTAATCTGTAGATAGGATTAAGATCATCCCCTATCCAAACACTGATTTGGATTAGGATAACTCCTAATTAGGAGGTTTCTTAAGAAAGAAGAAAAGAGGAGAAACCCTAAGAGAGAAAATCAATCAAATTTCGAACCTAGGGTTGTGTGCAAGAAATCATCCTGTGAATTGAGATAGGATCTCATACACACTCCAAAGAGAAGAGAAGCAATTCAGCCATCTTCGTCCCAGGAGTTCTCCTCCAGCCGCCGCCATTCTTTCTAGCAAGATTCGATCTTTGAGGAAGAAAGAAAATCAAGAAATCAATTCTTGACACCAGTCTTGCAGAAAAGACAGAAAAAGATTTGGTGGTCACAGTTTCTAGAGGATTCTTACGAAGGATCTAGTGTGTAGGATGCACTCTGCGGGTTCCGTTCCACATACAGCTATGTCATCTTCAGCAGGAGCGGATCTTGGTGTCCTCTTTGGGCGTGAACACCAACTTTGGGAGATACTGTTTCTCTGGATCAGGTACAATTCCTCCCTTCCCTTTTGGTTCAGATCTGGTTCGATTATGGTTCAAGTAAGATCCTTGAATATTGTATTCTAAATTTAGGGAATACGATTCCCAGTTGGAAGAAGGTAGGAAAATTTTTGAAATTCGCCCACCCATTCCGCAATCTTCATGGCGTCCATTAGATGGATCCTACCATTCTTTCAGCAAGAACTGAACCAGATCTGAACCAAAACTATAGGAGAGGGATATACCTAATAATAAGATGCAATATCTCCCAACGAAGGTGTTTACGCCCAAAAAAAGACTCCAAAGACTGCTCCCACTGAAGATGATACAGTGAATGGTGGAGTAGAATCAGCAAGGTCCGTTCAACGAACCAAATTCTTCAGCAAGAATTCAATGGAGGCAGTGAGCACAACTTTTGATCAGCCTTTCTCCAAAGACTAATATCAACACACCTCTTGATCACTCCTACGAAGGAAAGAGATCGAACTGGCTGTGGCGGCAACTGGAGAAAATCTCAGGGAGAAGATGGCACAGTCACACTGTTGCTGTCTTCTCTCTGGATGCTCTAAGATCTGATCTCTGAGATTTCTGGGATGGTGATGATGAACTGGATGGTTCACCCCCTCCTCCTTTTATAGGCTTAAAAAGAGCTCCTAATCTCATTAGGAGTTTACTTAATCCAAATATGTATTTGGATTAGGAGTTCTCTTTAAGAGATAAGGGTAATCCCTTATCTTATTTGCAGATTAGATCAGCTCTTTCCTAATCTCATTAGGAGGTTACCAGATCTGAATTCAGATCTGGACTCTCTGAGTTACCCTATCCAATCTGCTGATTTAATCCTAGATCCGCCACCTTATTTAACTAGTTAAACTAGGCTAGTTCGAAATGGGCTTTGGGCCCAATAAGTCTAAGTGCTCAAATTGTTTCCAACCTACTGCCCAGTTGGGCTTTTTTGTATGGCGTGGCACCCAAACATTGATCTACACATCAGCCACATGGCTTCAGCCCAGCCTTTGTTACAAGGCCTGGCCGAATTCACTGAAAAGACAGTGAACCCCCTGAAACCCATCACATGGACTTCTAATGGGCCCTAACACTTACACAAAGTGGTCCTTGGGCCAAGCCACCTTATAAAAACCCAAGGACTGTGGGCAGATGCAAGATTAGCCCATCAGGTATTACCCTCAATGGTCTTACACTTAACCTCTCAGCCCATAATGATCATACACTGCCCGATAAGAGAGGACCTCTCCCTCGGCTGCAAGGAACTGTGTTGCACTCTCTACTCACATGGATCCCGGGAATTAAAAACTTTCGCAAACATTTTGAAACCATAATATATATATTTATATCCGTATATAAAATATATTTTGCAAAACAAATTTCAACGATTGAAATTGGCTGCTGGCAGTCTTGGTTTCCAACAGAGAGAGTGCATCCCCGATCATTACCTTTGTCCGACAAAGGGGCTGATCCTATCACTATGATCACCCACTCAGATGAATTCTCGGACTGTCCCAACATACCCAGGTTTTGACCCCCACTAAGGATCTCACTGATTGGCATATCAAAGACAACCCAATCCGACACCTAGTGTAGTATCATAGTCGAGTCTAGGGGTCAGGTGTAACTTTCTAGTTTTGCCCATTAATCACCAAGGTCCAGGGCAATACTGGAAATCTGGTCCGGTTCAGGGTTTCAAGTAAACCTACACTACATGTACTTCGGGTCTCACCCTGGCAGCTGAGACAGGCCACCCCAACACTTGGCGGCACATCAGTGTCAGCCTTAGCAGGACAAATCTCCCAGACTTATCCAACGGCTGTGAAGATTCTAAACTAACACAAGTCTCATAAGTGTCCAGTTTAAGGGTATTACACAGAAACACACCACTATAACGTGAATCAAATATGTACTTTATTTATTTACAATAAATGTCATATTGTACATTAATCTGATTGGAGCTAAGGGCATACACTGTCTAACACATTGTTCAACTCATTACAAATTTTTGCTAGCAAGAGATAGGTTTGCATTATATATTGTGGCAAAGCTTGAAGAGTAGTAGTAATGAGCACACTTTTTCCAATATGAGAGAGAGAGAGAGAGTATTCATTTTCCAACTTGACAATCTCATTTTCAACTGATCCATTAAATAATTCCACTCCATTGCTTTAGCTCTACCCAAAAAGAACGAACACCCAAATATTTATCCCCTCACTTCATAAAGGATACTCCAAACTTGTTGGCAATTCAATTTCATGTTCTTCTATGTGTGTTGGTGCTGAAGAAAATGGATGACATATTAAAATTAACCTCTTGTCTAGACCAGTTATATAGTTGCCTGAATATAACTGCATCTCCCAAATAGGAGAACATCATGTCAGAGATACGGATGCTAGTTTTGGTGAATTTGAAATAATGAATCTCCCCGAGTTGAAGCTTGGACTTCAGAAGTCCAAACTGCATTTCCATACACAAAATAAAGAGGTAGGGCGATAAAGGGCAGCCCTATCAAAAACCTCTACTTGGGCAAAAGGAAGAGCTAGGTTTACCATTTACAAGCACTACAAATTGGGTTGTTGAGACACATTGATAAATGATGTTGCAAATATCATTTGAGAACCCAAATTGATCAAGAACAAAGCACAAAAAAGACCATTCCATTTTATCAAAGGTTTTAGCCAGATCTAGTTTAAGAAGAAAATTTCCAACGCTACCTTTTTACTTCTTCATACTATGTAGGACCTCCTGAGTGATGATCGTGTTATCAATTATGTTTCGTCCAGGGGGAAAGCACTCTGTAATGAGTGGATTAGTTTGGGGAGGATTGGTTTCAGTTGATTGCAAATGATTTTGGCTACAATTTTGTATAGAACATTGCTCAACCTAATAGGCCTTTCTTTATTAAAATCTATCAAAATTCCTTTAATATATAAAATCATTCTTGATTCCACCCCTTCAATATGGATGAGAGATCCATCATATGGATGGCCAAACCCTGCAGGTAGGTTGGGCAAATTTCAAAAATTTCTCTTTCTCCCATCTGGGAATCACATTCCCTATTTTGGAAAATCTGCATTTTCAATGATCAATCTTGAACCAAGAACCGGGCCAGATTTGAAACCAAGAGGGGGGAGAGGGATATACCTGATACAGAGTAGCAATAACTCCCAATGAAGGTGTTCACGCCCAAAGAAATCTCCAAAGACTGCTCCCACTGAAGATGACACAGTGTAGGGTGGAGCAGAATCAGCAGTGTTCTTCCCAAGAACCGAACCCTTCAACAAGAATTCGATGGAGGCTGTGAGCACGACTTCAGACCAGGCTTTCTCCAAAGACTGATATCAAGAACTTTTCTTGATCGCTCCTACAAGAATGGAGATTGAACTGGCAATTGGCGGCAACTGGAGTAGAACATAGGGAGAAGATGGCGCAGTCACACTGTTGTTGTCTTCTCTCTGTGTGATCTAAGATCTGATGACTGAGGTTTTGAGATGTGATGAATGGTTCGCCCCCTCCTCCTTTTATAGACTTAAAGAGATCAGCTCCTAATCCCATTAGGAGTTTCCTGATTCAAATCCTTATTTGAATCTGGACTCTCTTTAAGTGATAAGGATAGATCCCCATCTTATCTGCAGATTAGATCAGCTCTCCTAATCTCATTAGGAGGTTTCCATATCCAAATCTCTATTTGGATCTAGACTCTCTGAGTGGATAGGGACAACTCCCTATACTATCAACTGATCCAAATCCTAGATCCGCCCTTGTTTAACTACTCATATTAGACCAGTTTGAAATGGGCTTTAGGCCCAATAAGTCCATGTGCTCAGTAACCCTCCAAACTGCTACCCAGTTGGGCTTCTCTGTATGGCGTGGGACCCAAACATTGATCTACACATTAGTCACATGGGTCCAGCCTAGCCTTTGTTACAAGGCCTGGCCGAATTCACTATTATGGGTGGTGAACCCCTGAGCCCATAACCATGGGCTCTTAATGGGCCCAACACTTACACTAAGTGGTCCCTGGGCCAAGCCACCTTATAAAAACCTAGGGACTGTAGGCAGATGCAAGATTAACCCATCAAGTATTACCCTCAATGGCCTTACACTTAACCTCTCAGCCCATAATGATCAAACACTGCCCGACAAGAGAGGACATCTCCCTCGGCTGCAAGGAATAGTGTTGCACTCTCTACTCACATGGATCCCGGGAATTAAAACATTTTGAAACCATAATATATATGTATATCTTTATATAAATATATTTTGCAAAAACAAATTTCAACGATTGAAATCAGTTGTCGGCAGCTTTGGTTTCCATCAAAGAGAGTGCATCCCCGATCATTACCTTTGTCCGACAAAGGGGCTGATCCTGTCACTATGATCACCCACTCAGATGAATTCTCGGACTGTCCCAACATACCCAGGTTTTGACCCTCTCTAAGGATCTCACTGATTGGCATATCAAAAACAGCCCAATCCGACACCTAGTGCAGTATCTAATCGAGTCTAGGGGTCAGGTGTAAGATTCTAGTTTTGCCCATCAATCACCAAGGTCCAGGGCAGTACTGGAATTCTGGTCCGGTTCAGGGTTTCAAATAAACCTACACTGCATGTACCTCGGGTCTCACCCTGGCAGCTGAGACAGGCTACCCCAACCAACTTGGCGGCACATCAGTGTCAGCCTTGGCAGGATAAATCTCCCCAGACTTATCCAATGGCTGGGAACATTCTAAACTAACATGAGTCTCATATGTGTCCAGTTTAAGAGTATTACACAGAAACATACTACAATAACATGAATCAAATATGTACTTTATTCATTTACAATAAATGTCATAATGTACATCATTCCGATTGGAGCTAAGGGCATACATTGTCTAACATCGTCCAGGGGGAAAGCACTCTGGAATGGGTGGATTAGTTTGGGGAGGATCGGTTTCAGTTGATTGCAAATGACTTTGGCTACAATTTTGTATAGAACATTGCTTAAGCTAATAGGCCCTTCTTTATTAAAATCTATCAAAATTCCTTTAATATATAAAACCATTCTTGATTCCACCCCTTCAATATCCAATGTTGTAATATCTCCCCTCTTACTATGTATAATATTGAAAGAGAAAGAGAGAGAGAGAGGGCCTCCGTGTATAGAAAGATTAAGAGAACTTCCGTGTGCCTACCGAGGACTTAATTAATTAATTAGACAGATACAGATATATAGATAAGACCACAAAAATTATTTAAGCCTTGAGTTATTTTAGTTATTTTATTTATTGGAATATTTATTTTCCATGTTTTCAATGCAGAACCTATGGTTTCCTCCACATCTAGCCCTACATTGATATGTATCTATTAGGCCAATCTTGGAAGAAGTGGGAATGAGAAATCTTAAAATAATTTTTACTCCAGATAGGCTAGGTGCTTGGTTTCAGTGCCCTATAATTTGCTTCCTATCCTATTTAAAATATTAACTGATTATGCAATGGGTTGTTCTATGGAGAATGAATATGACAACAACTATATGTCTTCTATACATTTGGATGGAGTGAAGTTTTATTATAACTTTTGATAAGTTCAAAAAATAACTCCAAAACCAGATGCTATAAATCATCTGATCATCCGATTTTGTGGGTTTTTTTTTTTTTCTAGCTGGGTCCCATGAAATAATTGGTCTTGATCATCTAAATATACAACACTTCGCCAATTACAACTTGCAAAGGTATCAGGCCACCCAGTTGTAGCTTATTTAAATGACACAAAAATCAAATGTGGGAGATGTGGATTAATTGAACTTATTTATGTTCTTTTTTATTTCATATCTTTTTTTAGTTTCTCGAAGTAAAGACAAATTATGACTCCTTCCCTTAAGTAAAAGATATTTCACAGTTGTGGTCCTATGATCACCCTTAGATGTGATCTTCTATATTATTTATATAGAAGTGATTTCTTTTCTATTGTCTTCAGAGATGCCCTACCAGGTTCGCTTGGCAGGTATCTAGCGATGGACATGCCTTTGCTAGTACAAAGTGAATATAGAAAATTTTATTTATAAGCTGTAGAGCCATTGTTTTTTTCAAAGTATTAATTGATCATTTTGATATAATTGATCCTTAAACTTTTCAGCCTCCAAATTTAATTCTTGGATCTCTCTTGAGATATTAGTTGGGTTATTAGAACCATCCTTAATTTCTGCATCTTTAGCCGGTTGCAATTTGAGCTTTGTTGTGTTTAATTCTTCATCCAGAGTAGAATTCAAAGTCAACCTCCCACACATATTTTCTAGCCAAAGACCTCAAGTTATACCATTACCTCTCCATAAAGTAAGGCCAGAAGTTATACCATTACCTTCCCATTATCTTTAGTTGGTTATTTATTAGCTAAAACCAAAAGCCAGTCTTTAATTGTAGGTCAATTAATGTAAAGTATTTTATCAAATAATAATTATAAGAATGCCCTCCAAATACCTCAAGATATAGGGTTAAAGCTATCCAATGAAAATTCCAGAAGCCAAGACCCTCATTCGCGTTTTTATAGATATTATAAATATGTCATGTTTAAGATAGAAATTGAAAATTAATAAAAGTAACAACACAATTAAAAATAAACTTTAAATGCATGTAGTCTTACTTGCATAATGCCATGGAAATTGTGTAGAACTGAAGTGAGAATACTTGTATAATGTCTTTTGAGATAAATTTTGTCTTGACTAATTTGCAATACCATTTCACTTTTGCAGGTTCACATTTGTCTTCATTCTTTTTCATTCTTTTGTCCTTAAATGAATCGACATCTTTTGTCCATGTTGTTGCTGAGATATGTACTATTTGTGTTTCCTTTCACCGTAACCTTTCCCAATTCTTTCCGATAAACATGTCTAACTTTGACCTTTTTAGTGTGGTTGCTTTCATATTCATTTATAGGTCAATTCTTGATCAATTTATTAGCATACTAAAATTGTAATAGGACAATAAGAAGGTAATTCTTGATCCATTTACTGTAATTGCATTAAAAGTAAACATTAAACTAATATGGCTATGATTCTTTAGTCAAAAGGTAATAGGACCTTAAGAAAGGTCTTTTTATAGAAAAAAAGGGGCTTACAAATTAGCCATTTCATGACATCAGTCCAAACTTCAACTTTCATTAAGCAAAATAAAGTTACCACATAAAACACTAAAGTAATTACTTACAAAATCAGACAGTTCGCTTTGAGAACCACCACCTCCATCAAAAACAAACATAGACATAACTTTATGGAACACTAAAACCAAGACCACAAGACACTAAGACATTGATAAAAAAGACACTGTGTATTATTAATTTGTGTCAATAGTCCAAAAATTTTCTAATTGCCACCAACCAAATAGTCTTCTTTCTCAAGATCGTCTTCCACCTGAATCACTTCTTCCATTTTAAGTGGAAAAAGCCTATATTTTAGGTTTGAAATCTCAACCCTTAGTACTTCAACATGATTTTCAAATTATTTACAATTCCAGCAATAGCTCTCTAATTACTCATAATTGACATAAAAAATTTTTATGTTGAAGAAATAAATTATTTTCTTCAATGCTTTCAAAGATTTATTTTGTTCTAATCCTTTCTTATTAGGTGTTAATTTTCCACAATCTCAATTTTTCTTCTTCAAGTCTAATAATATTTGTAGTTCTAAAGTCTTTACCAATATCTTTAACAATCATTCTTGGAGGTGGAATTTGCAATCGAGTACTCAATTCATTCAATAAGTTCTTGAATGAAATATTGGCTTCAAATGATCAAACCATTATTCTACAATACATAACAAGAATATAGTACACAGTACATCCCCTATTTCTCACATATGGCAAAAGCTTGGGTTTGTGCACACAATACCCAAACCAGCCTGGGCCCCTAACTTGCCATCTGGCTTACACTGCAAACATAAAACATTACAAAAGGAAGAGTCTAACCAAGCAGTTAGGCCTGTCAATGGTACCTAAAACTTTGCAGCCTAATATGAGGTGTTTACATAATCAGATTTGGATTTTGCAATCAACATTCAATTAATAATAAAAAACATAAAACATAAAAACAAAAATATATGAATTTTATAAAAAAAAATTGGATACATCATCTAGAATTGCCATGTGCAAAGCACGTGCACACAATACCCAAACCGGTCTGGACCCCTAACTTTCCATCTGGCCTACATTAAGACGAAGAGATCAAGCATTCAATGTATCCCACCTAAAATATATTGGGTAAAAAACCATTTAAAATTCATAATTGCTTTATTTCTTTTTTATTAGAATTTGTGATTTTAAAGGAAATAATTGAACGAGATAAAAAGTAATGCTGAACTTTGGAGTCTATAAATAAGAGTACAAAACCTGAAAAGCCCTATAAATGATGCATAAATCAAATGATTCAAGATGCTTGTTTAGGGTGTGGGTGGAGCTCATTAGACTGGTCATAAATTAGATGTATGACTTTGATCAATAATTAGCATATTATGTTGTCCAAACTGGTTATGGTCCTACTTCCCTGCATCCACACTTTTACCTCAATATACATTCAGAATCAAGAGACATCTTGGCTCTGCAACACATACATATATAATTTGCAATCTGTACCAATCTTTGAAGAATAATTAAACCCTATGTCACCGGGCCAAACAAAATTTAAGACATTGGGTGTGCCAAAAATTAATATAACGATGCATATGTTTTGTGAATTCTATATAGAACTGCTTTTTAAGCAAAACTTTTTATGTCGAAGGGTCATACATCTTTTGCTTTTATTATGCTGATTTTTCTTTTCTTTATCGGTTTGAGCAGGTCTAAAACAAAGAAATTGTTCAAAGAAAGAAGAATCTTTCATGTTCATCAATTGCCGATCCATGAATTCCTACGCATTTCAACTCCATAATGTATTAGTCTTAACTCAAAAGTATTGTTCAATGTGAAACAACATATGCATTGATTCTTTCTAATGTAGGCGCATCCGGCTAGGCCAATGGCGAGCCTACACGCATCTGGCGGCGAAGCACATAGCGGAACCAATCAAGTCACAGGCAGAGTCGGTCTCAGCACCTCACGCTAGACCAATCAGGGCGCATGCTAGGCTGGGCTTGGCAGGCCTCACGGAGCCTATCGTGCGCCCTCACCTTGACACCTTCCGATCACCCGCCGGCCCAGGTCGACGATGGGAAACAAAGGTTTTGCAAAAGCACTGTTTCCCACCGTCGGCCTTTCTTGTTGGCCTGGGGCATCACTGCCTCCTCTGGGGACGTCCAAGAGACCTCTCCCCACCCCGTGGAGGTGGTTCCGCTGCCTGTCTATCCCCGCACCCCCCTCCGGGACTACTTCTCAGAAATGACAGAATCACCAAGAGGCCGCTTCAGCGGGTGCGGAGGGGTTCGATGGCCACCAAACCTACTCCCTCCTACTTTCACTCACCTACTGAGAATCCCGACACCTTCCGATCTCCCATCGACCTAATGGCCTGGGCTGACAGTCAGAAACGGTGGTTCTGCAAAAGCATCGTTTCCCACCGTCGGCCTTCCCCGTTGGCTTGGGATATCTCTGCCTCCTCTGGGGACGTCCAAGAGACCTCTCCTCACCCCGTGGAGGTTATTCTGCCACCTGTCTACCCCCGCACCTCCCTCCGGGACTACTTCTCAGAAATGGTAGAATCACTCGGAGGCCACTTCGGTAGGTGCGGAGGGGTTCGATGGCCACCAAATCCACTCCCTCCTACTTCCACTCACCCATCAAGCATCCCGACACCTTCCAATCGCCCATCGGCACGACGCCCCGGGCCGACGATGGGAAGCGGTGGTTTTGCAAAAGCGCCATTTCCCACCGTTGGCCTTCCCCATTGGCTTGGGGCATCTCCGCCTCCTTTGGGGACGTCCAAGAGACCTCTCCTCACCTCGTGGAGGTGGTTCCGTCACCCGTCTACCCCCGCACCCCCTCCTGGACCGCTTCTCAGAAATGGCAGAATCACCTAGAGGTCACTTCATCGGCCTTCTTCGTGAGCGTGGGCTTCTCTGCCTCATGCCGGAAGGTATCTTCGATGAATTTACAAATATTTCTTTGTCAACAAAAAAATATCTTCTAAGCAATTTTTGTTTATATACTTATATTTAAAAGTCAAAATAACTACAATAAGACACCAAAATAGTTTACCAACATGAAAATGAAAGGGGGGAGAGTCTTTTAACACAATATTAAAAACACTGAACCTACGTATTCACCAATAATGATAAACTATTTCTAAAAGACTAATGTAAGGAGAATAATAACAAAAAGAATTAAAACATAGCTAACTCATTGACTGATTTCATAGACTCAATCTGCCTTATGCAAACATCGACTTCTCTCTCCACATTTTCAAGGCATTCTAGAACATCACCATGACTATTTCCTGATGTAACCTCATCCGACCAACCTTAAGGAATCGTCTACTCAAAAAATTTGCAACTGCCAATAGAATCGTTTTCAGTCGTTGGGCTATCCAGCACCTGCTCCTGCAAGTGCAACACATGTCATTAGCAATATACATGCCTTATATCAATGCTAACAAATAATATCATCCCACTAAAAATATTACCTTGGATATTAATCGATAGCTATTAAACAACTTTTGCAGGTTATTCCGAGTTGTAGAAATTCAAAGGATGCATTTTCATTTAAAATAGCAATACTTAGTATCATACTGCAAACTACTCGGAGATTGATTCTCGACACTCCGTTGGCTATTCATACCTACAAATGTTCAATAACCCATGGTAACGACATCCATATCTCAATCAACATTAAAACACTTCATTTTCATTAGTGCTGAACTAAGCAACATTCAAATATTAATTTATAGAGGTCCTTACGACAATCAATTAAGGAAAAAATGTAACAAAGTAAATTACTTGTGGTCAAGCAGCGTCAACAAATGCATGGGTGGCCAAACCAGAATAAACCGGAAACACAGGGGTCATGCCGGAAACACGAGGGAACCACCTCCATAGCAGTTGAATGCAAGGGCTTGAGAAACCTTCCAACGGCCGTTAAAACCAGCTTCGAGCATCCTGTTAATGGTCAACAAAAGGTGCCTCGGACGGACGGTGAACAGTAAACCGATGCTCTAGCTTCCTCTGAATGGTGAACATTGAGTGTCATCCCCGGCCGGTGACCGGTGAACACAAGGGGATTTGAGATTGTTTCAACGTCTTAAATAAGGAAGGCCGGTGATAAAACAACGAACATAGATAGAGATGAAGCTCCAGTAATGAAACGGTGAACACAAGTAGAAATGAAGCTCCGATGATGAAACGGTGAGATGAAGCTCCGGTGATGAGTAAGAAATGAAGCTCCAATGATGAGAGATGAAGCTTTGGTTATAAACGGCTATGAGAAAATTTGAAATGGGGAAAACATTATAGATCCAGTGATGAGAGATGAAGCTCTTGTGATTAATAGCTTGAAAAATGGGGAAGAAGTTGTAGTTTTGAAATGGGGAAGACGTTGTAGCTCTGGTAGTGAGGGAGATGAAGCTCCAGAGAAGAAACAACTCTGAGAAATTACCTCTGGTGATCCGGTGTGAGGAAGAAGACGATGAGAAGACACTTTCTGTAGAGCTCCAGTGATCTAGTGATTCATGGTTCTGAGAAACGGTGAGGATGTCATAGGTTCAAAATGAGGAAGAAGATGAGGGAGATGAAGCCCCGGAGAAGAAACAACTCTGAGAAATTAGCTCTGGTGATCTGATGTGAGGAAGAAGACGATGAGAAGACGCTGTAGCTTTTTGTAGAGCTCCGGTGATCTGGTGATTAACGACTCTAAGAAACGGTGAGTAGGTTCGAATTCAAAATGAGGAAGAAGACAATGAAAATGGTGTTAGGGGTGGAGGGGTATAATGGGTATAACACTATGACGTGGGGGGGAGGAGCCGAAACAAATTTCGGATATGTTGAGCGGGGGTGGCATGGGTTTCGTCCGTACGTCCTCAGTCAAGATTTCGATTTATGAGGGGGAGCTGCCTGAAGATTGCCCTTGTTTTTAAAAGCAATCACACAATATTAATTTTTTCACTCTCAAATGGCATTCAACTAGAAGTTAAATAAAGGGCGACAGATGTCTTAAAATTCCCTTTTTTCAATTCATTTATTATCAATAACTGATTGCGCGATTTGCCCTTATTTTTATATCAATAAATTTAAAATAAAAAGATAAATTTTGTCATAAAAAATTTTAAAAATATTATGAGACTATTGGTGCTTTTTAAAGTAGTATAGCTATAGATTGTAATTATAATATAATAATTATATATTATATATTATATATTATATATATACTAGGGATTTTAAGTTATTATTTTGTACATATGTGTTGATGTTGGTTATCACGATCATTTGTATTCCTATTTTTCTTTTAATAATTTTATGTTAATGAAAATTCGTTTCAATCAAAATAATCGAAAGTGCACGTGTCATGAGCTTATATCATTTTTGTCATTTTACTAAAACTACTAAATCTTTCTCACATTCTTCAATCAAATAGTTTAGGCTGCGTTTGGAAGCGATGCAAATGGAGTATAAATCCCGATTCAGGGTAAATTTGCACTTTGGTTCACTTTTGCTTGTGTTTGGCAACATTACATTTATGCATTGACGAATGACAGAAAAAGCATTTTTCAATGCATATTTACATTGATAATAACATGTAAAAGTACATCAATAAAAAAGAAATAAATTTGCATTCAAGTGTGCTTTTGATAAAAAAAGGCATATGCTTTATTGAAATTCGTATTTGCATCCATTACAGCTAAAAATCTATTTGGTAAGAAGATAAATTTGTCAATGCAAAACTAACCCAACTTTGTAATTTATATGGACCATTTTACACTTTACATATTTGCATTCACACTTATTTGCATCGTTTCCAAATACAACCTTACGTTCCACTTCCACAAATCCACTAGCCGGCTTATCACAAGTTAATAAAGAAGAGAACAAAGGAAATTGGCCACTCCTATGACATTTTGAAATTTCTAATGGAGAAGGGTTTATCATATGTGCCACATAGACGCGCAATTCATATTTGATCCATATTTGGACGAGGGTTGATCCATATTTGATCCAATTATAAATGAATCGAGTTCAAATAACTTGAATTCCGACAATTGGATATCATCATGTAGTCTTATAAGATAAGGCTATAATCAGATCGGATCCAACCACATGTGTTATCAAACCTTACATATCAGATTTAACTTGTATCCATCTTATTATGTTTAAAATGATAGAAAAACTAAAAATTAATTATTTTTAACTTATACATGTGTGATATAAATGCATACTAAAACTTGGATATATGACTTTGATACTATTGTTTCATAGAATTGACATTATTTGTATATACACTAAGGTTTTTAAAATTGAACCAGACAACGAATCAGTCAAGGGTTTGTTTCCTGGGCCGAACGGTCCAACTGTTCGAATTGAATGGACGACCCCTTTTGACAAAAAAAACTAAAAAAAATAAAAAACCGGCCAAACCGTTGAATAGATTGAACGGTTCGACTGCCCGAGTCAGCAATTTACTAACCAAATCAACAGTTTTTGGGGAAATAACGGTTCTGGGGTAAAATGAAACTGGTCACCTGACTGGTTCTCGGGTTTTCCGGTACAACTATCCGGTCTGTTAGACAATTTTTGTATGCCCTTAGCTTCAATCAGAATGATGTACATTATGAGTTTATTGTAAATGAATAAAGTACATATTTGATTCATGTTCCTGTGGTGTGTTTCTGTGTAATACCCTTAAACTAGACACTTAATGAAACTCGTGTTAGTTTAGAATGTTTACAGCCAGTGGGTCGGTCTGGGGAGACCTATCTTGATAAGGCTGACATTGATGTGCCACCAAGTCGGTTGGGGTGGCCTGTCTCAGCCACCAGGGTGAGACCCAAGGCACATGCGTTGTATGATTAATTGAATCTTTGAACCAGACCAGATTTCCAGTATTGCCCTGAACCATTGAGATTAATGGGCAAAACTAGAAAGTTACAACCGACCCCTAAACTCGATTATGATACTGCACTAGGTGTCGGATTGGACTGTCTTTGATGTATCAATCAGTGAGATCCTTAGCGGGGGTCAAAACCTGGGTATGTTGGGACAATTTGAGAATTCATCTGAGTGGGTGATCATAGTGACAGGATCAGCCCCTTTGTCGGACAAAGGTAATGATCAAGGATGCACTCTCTCTGATGGAAACCAAGATTGCCGGCAACCGATTTCAATCGTTGAGATTTGTTTTGCAAAATATATTTTATATGTGATATAAAAGTATATATATTATGGTTTCCAAACGTTTGCAAAAGGTTTTAATTCCAGGGATCCATATAAGAAGAGAGTGCAACACTGTTCCTTGTAGCCGAGGGAGAGGTCTTCTCTTGTCGGACAGTGTTTGATCATTATGGGCTAAGAGGTTAAGTGTAAGATCATTGAGGGTAATACCTGATGGGCTAATCTTGCATTTGCCCACAGTCCCTGGGTGTTACAAGGTGCCTTGGCCCAGGGACCACTTAGGGTAAGTGTTGGGCCCATAGAGCCCATGTGATGGGTTTTAGGGGTGCATTGCCCATAACAGTGTATTCGGCCAGGCCTTGTAACAAAGGCTAGGTTGAACCCATGTGGTTGATGTGTAGATCAATGTTTGGGTCCCATGCCATACAAGGAAGCCCAATTGGGCAACAGGTAGGAAGGCTAAATGAGCACATAACCTTAATGGGCCTAAAGCCCATTTCGAACTGGGCTAATTTAATCAGTTAAATAAGGGGCGAATTCTGAGATTGGATTAGCAGATAGGATTAAGTCTTAACCCTATTCACTCAGAGAGTCTAGATCTGAATCACATTCAGATCTAGAAACCTCCTAATGAGATTAGGAGAAGGCTGATCCAATCTGCAGATAAGATAAGGGTTTACCCTTATCACTTAAAGGGAAGTCTGATCCAAATATGATTTGGATCAGCAACTCATAATGGGATTAAGAGCTGATCATTTTAAGGCTGTAAAAGGAGGAAGGGGCGGCAGCCTTTAGAAGACACATATTCACATCCTCTTCGGAGCTGAAATCACAGAAGGAAGAATTCAGCAACCCTGCGAAATTCTTTTTTGCCGCCTCCTTTCTGCCACCGCTTCACCTGCCAGTTCGATCTCCATCTTCAGTGGGAGAAATCAAGATTCGATCTTGACATCAGTTCCTTGTGAAGGGACTGTTAGGAAGTTGTGCTCACGTGCCATCCTGCTATTTCTTGCGAAGGATTAGGTTCTTGGAGAAAACACTGCTGATTTTGCTCCATCCTACACTGCGCCATCTACAGTGGGAGCAGTATTTGGAACCTTCATTGGGCGTGAACACCTTTGTTGGGAGATATTATTTCTCTGTATCAAGTATAATCCTCTCCTACTGCTTTTGTTCAGATCTGGTTCGATTCATGGTTCAAGATTGATCCTTGAAAAATATGATTTTTCTAAAATAGGGAATGCAATTCCCAGTTAAGGGGAGAGAAATTTTTTAAATTCGCCCACCTTATTCCGCAAGATTTGGGCGCATCCATACGATGGATATTTCATTCCTTCACGGTCCGGTTTTGAAAATCATGATATACACACACCATTCATATATGATCCATATTTGGAAAGGGGTGGATCCATATCAGAACCGATTATAGATTAAATTTGATAAGGGCACTACAAGAAAATAGACCTATAGCTACGACCAAATCCATAGCATAAATGCAAAAAAAAACGTAGCTATAGGTCTATAGCTACGGACTGGCTACGATCAAGATACGGTAGTTACAATCGCAGTAGCTATAGGCAATAACTACGGCTGAACGTATCCGTAGCTACAATTTACCTATAGCCACGGCTTGTGCCCGTGGCTAAAGCCTAATTTAGCTACGAATCCACATTGCTCGTAACAAAAGAACATCAATCTATAGCTACGGATATTAATTGGCCGTAGCTTGAGAAATAACCTATAGCTACGGTTCAAGTTGTCAGTAGCATTAACAATAATCTATAGCTATAGTTGTGTATTACTACGGTTTATAATGACTGTAGCTAAAAACATAAATCTATAACTACGGTCTACATTGACTGTAGCTAAAACATAAACTTATAATGGTTAGATTCTAAAATTATTTTTTGAAACCTCCTTTCCTGTATTGAATACAAACACAGATAGTTCATAATATAAGATGGAACTTAAATTTAAAACTCCATTAAAAGATTATATAATAAAAAATGAATTATATCTCAAGGTGCTTTAACATCTATGTATTTGCTACAAATTCAAGGTTCTTGAATACATGAAACTCAATCCCCAAAAAAAAAACTTGGCATGTAAAATTTGATCAAATGTCTCCATCCACACGTGTGAAGTATCCTCCTTTACCATTTTCAACCTATAAGAAAATAATAGAAAATAAGTTAGAAATCACATTTTTGGAGATATAAAATCATGTATGAAAATTTAGTTAAGTATGCAATATAAACTTGCCTTCCGTATTGTAAAACCTAACCAAGCTTTAATGCTTGTTTACTGTACTTATTTTCCAATAATTTTCAGATTTAATACCTGCAAGTTGTAATAAGTAAAGTGATATGGACTTGAATAGAAGGCTGGAAACTCGGGATTTTTGTTCCTTGATTAAAAGGTTTTGTTGGTGATCTCTTTTCTCCTCTCTCCTCCATTCTTTCTTCTCTATTCCCACTTTATTTTCACTCCTCTCTCTCCTCATCATCTCTTCTCTCTTTCTCTCTCCTCCTAAGATATTCCCTCTAAAATTCTTTAAATTCAGTCCCATTTTGTATATCAGGTTGCATTAACCTGATAATAGGAAGATGTCGGTAGTGTACTCAGGTATGTTAAACATAGTTACTTTTTATTCTGCAATTGCGATATTGCAATTCAAAGTGGAAGGAGGACTTGCAAACAATTATCAACGGGTTTAGGAATGCAGCTCTAGGTCCATGGCATTTAAGACATCACATCAAGGGGGCTAGTGCAACGACTGCTAGCTTAAAATAAGCTTCAAATGGGTCCCTAGATTAGTACTTGAGGATGCTATTCCGAGAATGAGTCAATAGGAAGTTTTTGTATTGAGGGTATGTGCTACCCAGGTTAATTTGTTCATCTTTCTTGAGAAGATTGTATGTTTGGGGAGAGTAGAAGTGGGATTTGTGTACTACACTTTCTGTTTTTAACCAATTTGTACTTTTTCTATTATTTCTGACTTAATTAATTAAAAATTGATTGTTTACCCAAAAAGGAGGTTCAATAGCAGTCATAATAAACTATAGGATACTTTCTAGAAGAGATTTTGTAGAGTACATAATCACCATGGATGATTTTATTAATTGGAAGTTAAGGCTACATGCTAACGTGTGGGGGGGGGGGGGGGGACTTTATCCTAAGTCTCTTAATGTACAAGGAGAAAGGAAACATGCATCAATATCCTGAATTTACAAAAGCCATGCCACTCTCATTTATTCAAATAGTTTTGCATGATATTCGATTGGGAATCAAAGAAGGTGAGGGCATCCTATGGAGTGAGTGTGTGGAAGGGGAACATGACTTTTAACAAGGAATGCAGGGACCTAATCAGATTTGTAGTAGGGGATGGATCTAAAATCAGGTTTTGGGAGGATGAGTGGTGTGGGGTGGGAAGGCTTTGTGACTTATGTCCAAGACTGTATAGATTAACAGAGGCTGAAGTCACTATCAGTGGCTGCTATGAAAGGAGGGGAGAGCAGTTGATCTGGAGTCTGAAATTCAGGAGGCCTTTATTGAACAGAGAAGTTGAAGAATGCATTGTTAGATACTTTTTGTATGTCCTTAGATTCAATCAGAATGATGTACATTATGAGCTTATTGTAAATGAATAAAGTACATATTTGATTTATGTTCCTTTGGTGTGTTTCTGTGTAATACCCCTAAACTGGACACTTAATGAGACTCGTGTTAGTTTAGAATGTTCACAGCCAGTGGGTCGGTCTAGGGAGACCTATCCTGATAAAGCTGACACTGATGTGCCACCAAGTCGGTTGGGTGGCCTGTCTTAGCCACCAGGGTGAGACCCAAGGCACATGCGTTGTAGGATTAATTGAATCTTTGAACCGGACTGGATTTCCAGTATTGCCCTGGACCTTGAAAATTAATGGGCAAAACTAGAAAGTTACACCCGACCCCTAGACTTGATTATGATACTACACTAGGTGTCGGATTGGGCCGTCTTTGATGTACCAATTAGTGAGATCCTTAGCATGGGTCAAAACCTGAGTATGTTGGGACAGTCTGAGAATTCATCAGAGTGGGTGATCATAGTGACAGGATCAGCCCCTTTGTCGGACAAAGGTAATGATCGGGGATGCACTCTCACTGATGGAAACCAAGACTGCCGGCAGCCGATTTCAATCGTTGAGATTTGTTTTGCAAAATATATTTTATATGAGATATAAAAGTATATATATATATATATATATATATATATATTACAGTTTCCAAAATGTTCACAAGAAGGTTTTAATTCCCGGGATCCATATAAGCAGAGAGTGTAACACTGTTCCTTGCAGCCGAGGGAGAGGTCCTCTCTTGTCGGGCAGTGTTTGATCATTATTGGGTGAGAGGTTAAGTGTAAGACCATTGAGAATAATACCTGATGGGCTAATCTTGCATCTGCCCACAGTCCCTGGGTGTTACAAGGTGCCTTGGCCCATGGACCACTTAGGGTAAGTGTTGGACCCATAGAGCCCATGTGATGGGTTTCAGGGGGTGCACTGTCCATAACAGTGTATTCGGCCAGGCCTTGTAACAAAGGCTGGGCTGAACCCATGTGGCTGATGTGTATATCAATGCTTGGGTCCCATGCCATACAAGGAAGCCCAACTGGGCAGCAGTTAGGAAGGCTAAGCGAGCACATAACCTTAATGGGCTTAAAGCCCATTTCGAACTGGGCTAATTTAAGTAGTTAAATATGGGGCGAATTTTGGAATGGTTTTGTAGATAGGATATGGTCTTAACCCTATCCACTCAGAGAGTCCAGATCTGAATGGGATTCAGATATGGAAACCTCCTAATGAGATTAGGAGAAAGCTGATCTAATCTGCAGATAAGATAAGGATTTTTCCTTATCACCTAAAGGGATGTCTGATCCAAATATGATTTGGATCAGCAACTCCAAATGGGATTAGGAATTGATCCTTTAAGGTTACAAAAGAAGGAAGGGGCGGCAGCCTTTAGACATCACAAGAACATCAGATCACTGCAAGTCTTTAGAGCTGAAATCACAGAAGAGAGAATTCAGCATACTTGTGAAAATTCTCTCTTGCCGCCTCCTTCCTGCCGCCGCCTCACCTGACAGTTCGACCTCCTTTTCAGTGAGAGAAATCAAGATTCGATCTTGATATCAGTTCCTTGTGAAGGGACTGATAGGAAGTTGTGCTCACATGCCATCCTGTTACTTCTTGCGAAGGATTAGGTTCTTGGAGAGAACACTACTGATTCTGCTCCATCCTACACTGCGCCATCTTTAGTGGAAGCAGTTTTTGGATCCTTCCTTGGGCGTGAACACCTTCGTCGGGAGATATTATTTCTCCGTATCAGGTATAATCATCTCCTACTACTTTTGTTCAGATCTTGTTCAGTTTATGGTTCAAGATTGATCCTTGAAAATATGATTTTTAAAATAAGGAATGCGATTCCCAGTTGAAGGGAGAGAAATTTTTGAAATTCGCCCACCTTATTCGGCAAGATTTGGGCATCCATATGATGGATCTCTCATCTCTTCAGTGGTATCAAAGCCACGGTTCAAAACTTGAACCAATTTTTTTCAGATTTGAACCTGCACAAATGGGCAGAAGGCGTTCTACCCAATTTGCGCAGATAAGGGTTTTGGGAAATTGTTCCCAAAATTATGGGCGAATAATCTGAAATTAATTTTTATATAAATCTGATTATTGTTTAGAATTGTTCTTTATGATTTTCTTGATTTATGGGCTGTTCGTACAAAAGGAGATCGAAATCTTGATTTGCGCAGGGAACCTGCGATTTTGCAGTTTTTGGATTATTTTATTACATTTCGTCTGTAAAATAATTTTGTTTTATTTTTTATACTGAATGTATAGGTATTCGATCTGATGTAATATTAATATAAATTAGGTTTTCTATTTATTTTATTTTGGATCGAAGATGGTGGCGCAGAGAAGGAGATTTCGTAGATGGGAGAATCGCAATCTGCGATTTGCAGTTTATGAAACTGCAAACTGTGATCTAACCTCTATTTTGCAGGATGGATTGTGCGAACAGCCCTGTTTGACTGATTCTTGATTTTCTTTTATCAGTGTTTAATTTCAGATTATTTTCTTGAATTAAAGATCAAACCCTAGACCCATTCGAACCAAGATTGGTTCAAATCGTTTGGACCGAATCTAGGGTTCAATAAAGGCTGAATGTCAGCCCTAATTTTTCCCAAAATGGGCCTGAGGATTGATAATTAATTAAATGCTTAATTTGGCCCAACCTATAAACGCCCAGTTTTAAATTGTTAAAACTACAAAAAGCCCACTTCGCAGATAAAGCTATATGGGCCGAACTGATCAACCCTGATTCAACCCATATACCTAGATGATGTTAATGGTTAATATTATGGATTAAAAATGGGCTTTACAGATATTTAATTGATTGGATCAATTTATCCTTGCATGTGATGTATGGATGTGTGATGTGCTACGTACGTGGGCCATAAGTGTTTGGCCCATGCTGAATTGATAGTGGCTCTTGCGCACACCATGGTTGAATGCACATCAGTGCCATGGTGTCCCTTTTGGGCATTGGATGACCTCCCTCAGTGGTGGGCCCCACACCTCATGGAGAGGTTACGTGTGGAACCCTAGCCGATTTGGGCCCACCAAAATCTGGTTTTATGAAAGTCAGTGGGAGCCACTTTGGTTTGACCTAGATCAAACTAGGGCGTAATTTACTGTTCCCTCCAGCTAATATGTGTGCATGTGATAGGGAGATTCATATGATGAACTCTCTAAAGGCTTTCCATCATTAGCATAAGGATGGGTCATTCAGTAATGAGGAAACACACCAGAAAATGGGCTATCCATTTGTTGTTGGGCTTGTTTGAGTGTTTCATAAGATGATAGGGGCGTCATAGACCGATGTGGGAGGGGCTTCACCAGAAAATGGAAAATCTCTCACGGTACCTTGGCATTCACGAATATGATGGTTAAGCACTCACTAGACAGAAAGTTTTACCTTAAAATGGCTCTGAACCTTGTCTGACAGAGGCCAAAGGGAAAACTCATATGATGAGTGGATATGATCCTTCACAGAAAGGTGGTGGGGTTATGCAGCTGAAACAGTTGGCTCCATGCACCCTATGTGATTTCCCACATTTACAGAGACAACTCGCAGTGTCCGTCACTGAGAAGGGAGGGAAATCTCAGAGATGAATAAATGGGAATGAAACGTAGATTAAAAGCCATATCTATGTAATGAACATGAATCAAATTAGGTTGTGGACTGATGTTTGCTCTTTTATCAGAAAATGGCAAACGGACAATTTGCAAAGCTTCTTGATGACAACAAGTTGAAGGGCCCAAACTATGCCGATTGGTATAGGAACCTTATGCTGGTCCTGACTTCTGAAAAGTTGGACAAAGTGGCTAAAAATCCTGCCTCGGAGCGTCCGGGTGATAGGGCTTCTGAGGCCCGAAGGAGAGACTATCAGGAATAGGAGGAGAAAAACTCCTTTGTCCGCTGCTATATCATTGCCTCCTTGGATAACCCAATACAGAGGCAGTTCGATCAGATCGAACTTTCCAAGGACATATTGGACAGTCTCAGGACAATGTACGAAGAGCATAATCGTTCTACTCGGCAGAAGGTCTTGAAATAGTTCATGACCGCGCAGATGTCCAAGGGCCAACAAGTTCACGACCATTGTCTTCGGATGTTGGGTTACATCAACGAACTGGAGGCTCTTGGATCCGGGTTGGACCTTGCGTCCCACATAGACGCTATCCTCAATTCTTTGCCTCATTCCTTTTATCCGTTCATCATGAATTATAACATGAACAAGCTGAATGTCAGCTTGCAAGAGCTCAGCAATATGTTGCAACGAGCAGAAGAACTGATTAAAAAGGATGAGCCTGTAGCTATGCTTGTTGAAGCTAGCAAGACAGGCAAGAGAAAGATGAAGGCAAAGAAGCCTCAGAAGAAAGCCACTAAGGGTAAGAAGTAGAAGAAAGACAAAGCATCGGATGCCTGTCACTTCTGCAAGAAGACCGGCCACTGAAAAGGAACTGTCCTGCCTACCTAGAATCTAAGAAAGGTAATTTTGAATCTTGTGTTATAGAAACTAATTTATTGGTAGCTTCTGCGTCCTGGTGTATTGACTCCGGGGCTTCAACTCATGCGTGTAACTCACTGCAGGGGTTCAAGGTAAGCAGAAGGCTGAGTGAAGGAGAAGTTACGCTCTACTTGGGGACTTCTGCAAGTGTTGCAGTCGCGGCCATAGGAATCGTGGAGTTAATTTTTAGAGAATGAACTATTGTACTAAAAGATTATCTTTATGTACAAAATTTAAGAAGAAATTTGATTTCTGTCTCAAAACTGTGTGCGAATGGTTATTCTGTCTTTTTCAGTAATATGATTACTATTAAAAGAAACAAATGACTTATCGCATACGGGGAACTAGAGAACGATCTCTATGTTCTACATCCTTCTCTAGAAACTAACATAACCGAAACTACGTCGGCTGAAATCCCTAAAAAATGAGTCCATGATATAGTTAACCCCACGTGCCTGTGGCATTACCGACTTGGCCATATCGGTGTTGACCGAATCACAAGGCTGGTAAAGGATGGTCATTTGGATTTTCTAACTGTATAAGATCTTTCCACTTGTGAACCTTGCCTACAAGGTAAGATAACAAAACGGCCATTTAACGGTAAGCCTGAAAGATGTACAGGCACACTTGACCTTATACATAGTGATGTATGTGGTCCCCTGAGTATTAGGACATGTAATCAACACGTGTATTTCTTCACCTTTACAGATGATTTCTCACGATATGGTTACGTGTACCTAATGAGACACAAGTCTGAATCTTTTGAAAAGTTCAAAGAGTTCAGACAAGAGGTCAAGAATTAGTTTGGGAGAGAAATTAAAGCCCTTCGATCAGATTGAGGTGGCGAGTATCTCTCTGACGAATTCAGGGACTACTTGAAAGACAATGGGATAGTATCACAATTGGCTCCTCCTGCTACACCACAACTTAACGGTGTTTCAGACAGGAGGAATAGGACCTTATTGGATATGGTTCGGTCGCTTCTCATACACTCAAAGTTACCCATATCCTTTTGAGGTTACGCATTATAGACTGCGATTTACGTGCTGAATTGGGTTCTAACCAAATCGGTTCTGAATACTCCATATGAACTTTGGACCGGAAAGAAACCAAGTGTCAGACACTTGAAGATTTGGGGTTGTCTAGCACACGTTAAAAGAACGAGTGCAGACAAGTTGGAATCCAAGACCAGCCGTTGCTTATTTGTAGGCTACCCAAAAGGCTCTGTGCGTTACCTATTCTATGACCCAAGTGAGCAGAAGGTGTTCTGCATCCGAAATGCACAATTTTTGGAAACCGATTACATCCTGGACACCCATCGTCAGGAAATAGTTCTTGATGAGGAGAGCTCAAAAGTAGTGGGAGATGTCCCACAAGTTCCAGGTAGTGACCAACCTAGAATATCCCCTCGTGTATCCAGGCCACCAGTCCGTTATGGTTATGACCAGGATAGTTACCTGGTGGAAACCTTGACTAGTGAGGAAGATCCCGTGACTTATGGGGAAGCTATGTTGGACATAGATTCCCAGAAGTGGGTGGAGGCCGTGAGAGCTGAGATGGACTCAACGGAGACCAATGGAGTTTGGACTCTGGTAGATCCGCCCTCCGGGGTAAAAGCAGTTGGTTGCAAATGGATTTACAAGAGGAAGAAGGGCCCCGATGGTAGAATTGAGACCTTCAAAGATCGTCTGATGGCGAAAGGGTACACTCAGAAAGAGGGCATCGATTATGAGGAAACATTTTCACCTGTGGCCATGCTTAAATCCATTAGGATCCTGCTAGCTGTAGCAACATACCATGATTATGAGATTTGGCAAATAGATGTCAAAACTGCAATCCTAAATGTAGATCTTACTGAAGATATCTATATGCAGCAGCCGCAAGACTTCATTACTACTGGTCAGGAACACATGGTATGTAAACTCAATACATCCATTTATGAACTTAAGCAAGCTTCTAGGAGTTGGAACATCCGTTTTGACTCTGCTGTCAAATCGTTTGACTTCAAGCAGAATCTGGATGAGCCCTGTGTTTTTACAGGAAATCCAATGGGGATAAAGTTACGTTCTTGGTTCTGTATGTAGATGTCATTCTACTCATTGGGAATAATGTAGGAATGTTTGCTATGGTGAAAGTATGGCTTTCACAGCAATTCTCCATGAAAGATCTTGGAGAAGCCTCCTATATATTAGGTCTTCGACTCTATAGAGATAGATCGAAGCGGATAATAGGATTATCCTAATCTGTTTACATTGACAAAATAGTCAAAAGATACAACATGGAGAACTCCAAGAAAGGAAATGTTCCTTTCAAGCACGGAGTCACTCTCTCCAAGAAGATGTCTCCCAAGACCTCTGAGGAGATTGATGGCATGAAGGACGTTCCCTATGCCTCTGCCGTAGGGAGCATCATGTATGTCATGCTGTGCACTCGGCCTGACATTTCTCAGGTAGTGAGTGTGGTAAGCAGATTTCAGGCCAACCCAGGGCATGAGCACTGGACTGTTGTGAATAACATACTTAAGTACCTTCGAAGGACAAAAGAGTTTTGTCTGGTATTCGATGGTAGCTCACTACAGATCCAGGGGTATACTGATGCCAGTTCCAGTCGGATCCAGATGATAGAAAGTCTACATCTGGGTATGTTTTCACGATAGGATCGTGTGTTGTTTCTTGAATGTCAGCAAACAGGGGTCCTAAGTAGCAAATTAGCGGTCCACAACCCAAGCCGAACGCATTGCCATAAGTGAGGCTGCCTTATGAATGAAGGTGTTCATTCCTGAATTTGGATTTCAGCACATCACCCATTCCACTATTGTATGACAATGCTGGACCTACGGGAGGATGATGTTAAGAGGTAGCATCAATAGAGAATGTGGTAGACCCATTGACTAAGCCTCTGTTACAGAAAGTGTTTGAGAAACATGGGGAAAGCATGGGACTCCGGCTTGTACCAGATTGGACCTAAGTGCAAGTGGGAGCTGTTAGACAGTTTTTGTATGCCCTTAGCTTCAATCGGAATGATGGAAGTATGCCACACAACATTAATCAAACATGTACTTTTATTTATTTACACTAAATACCAAAAATACATCAAAACTGATTGAAACTAAGGGCGTACAAAACTGTCTAACAACAAGAGCAGGAAGAAATAGAGCAGAAGGCAAAAGCAGTCTAACTGTGTTGTCTTCTCTTTTTATTCAGCGAATGTGTCTTTGGAGGTTCACCCTACTCTCTTATTTATAGCCTTAAAGAAAAATATTCCTAATCCCATTAGGAGTTTCCTAATCCAAATCTTTTATTTGGATCTGGACTCTTTAAGTGATAAGGATAATCCCTTATCTTATCTGAAGATAAAGATCAACCTTCCTAATCAAATTAGGAGTTCCTTTGATCCAAATCTTTATTTGGATCTGGACTCTTTAAGTGGATAAGGATAATCCCTTATCTTATCTAGTGATCCAAATCATAGATCTGCCCCTATTTAATTAATCTAATTAACCCAGTTCGAAATGGGCTTTTAGGCCCATTAAGCTTTCAGGTTCACTTCCTCTTTAATGTTGGATAGCTTGGCTGGCTCTCTTTGTATGGCGTGGGACCCTATCATTGTTCTACACATCAGCCACATGGGTTCAACGTAGCCTCTGTTACAAGGCCTGGCCGAATTCACTACTGAATGCAGTGAACCCTTGAGTCCATCACTATGGGCTCTTAATGGGCCCAACATTTACACTAAATGGTCATTGGGTCCAGCCATCTTATGAAGGCCCAAGGACTGTGGGCAGATGTAAGATTAGCCCTTCAGGTATAATCCTCAATGTTTTTACACTTTACTTCGCAGCCCATAATGATTAAACACTGCCCGACAAGAGAGGACCTCTCCCTCGACTGCAAGGTGCGGTGCTGCACTCTCTACTCACATGGATCCCGGGAATTAAGACCTTTTGTAAACATTTTGAAACCATAATATATATATATATATATATGTATGTATATATCTCTATATAAATATATTTTGCAAAACAAATTTCAACGGTTGAAATCAACTGCCGATAGTTTAGGTTTCCATCAGAGAGAGTACATCCTCGATCATTCACTTTGTCCGACAAAGGGGCTGATCCTGTCACTATGATCACCCACTCAGATGAATTCTCGGACTGCCCAAACATACCCAGGTTTTGACCCCTCTAAGGATCTCACTGATTGGCATATCAAGGACAGCCTAATCCAACACCTAATACAATATCAAAATCGAGTCTAGGGGTCAGGTGTAACATTACAGTTTTGCCCATCTATCTCCAAGGTCCCGGGCAATACTGGAATTTTAGTCTGGTTCAAGGTTTCAATAATACCCACACTGTATGTACCTCTGGTCTCACCCTGGCAGCTGAGACAAGCCACCCCAACCAACTTGGTGGTACATCAGTGTCAGCCTTAGTAGGATAAATCTCCCCAGATCCATCGAATGGCTGTGAAGATTCTAAACTAACACAAGTCTCATATGTTTCCAGTTTAAGGGTATTACACAGAAACACACCATAATAAATGAATCAAATATGTACTTTATTCATTTACAATAAATGTCATAATGTACATCATGCTAATTGGAGCTAAGAGCACACACTGTCTAACAATAGACCACTCAAAGCCTCGGCTTAACTGGCGCTCACCGTTACTACTCCCATAAGCCGAAGCCAAATTTTTCTCCTCGGCCTCGGGAGTGGGGGCAAGTGATGTGGGGTGATCCAACCTAGCCCATTCGAGGCTGGGAGGCATAGCCCTTGAACGCCAGACCTAGGAACGAGATCCGCTACAGCAGGAGTTACTTTGCTCCCCTCATACAGAGCCAATCGCAGAACGCCCACGCGTCCCCACAAAGCTCTCTGATTTCCCTCGTACGGCACCCATCTCAGGCATTTATCTCCACCTACCTCCATGCAGCTCAAGTATAAATAGGGGTGCTCCCCTCCAGGTAAGGGGGGAATACAATTTGCGTCTAGACTTGGAATTGATCTCATAAGTTGTATTCTAATTCTCCTCTTCGTACCCCGTACTAACTTGACCGTCGGAGACTCTGCCTCGGGTTCTCACCCGGGGCCTCTAACGTATTCTACCTTGCAGCACCTTGGCCACCTGCCTTCGGCTTCTATAGTATTTGGAGCCCTCTCCGCCTTGGCCTACATACCTCGGCCTCGACAACAAGCTCCTCGAACCCTTGAAACTTTTGGCCAGCTTTCGAAATTTAGGGGCAAAATTACTTTGTTGTCCTTAACCATCCCGAGCATAACAATTATAATTATAATTATAATTATATATAATTGGATGGGGTTAAATTCACATCCGATCCGATTATTAATAAAATGTCATATTTAACACCCAAATCCAAATTTGGAATCGTAGAGTAAGTATATCGGACTGTTAGGGTCCATTGACAACCCTATCTACACTCATTACCATTGTTTTCAATCTATCGTTGATCCGACTATAGGTTGAATTATTTGAACCGTCACCCAATCAAAATTTCGGATCCAATTTTAGTAAAACTTGGAAATTGTTAAAAACCATTTGATCGAGGAGTTTGGAGACTATTGATCCATTAAACGTGATAATTGAATCATAGGTTGCATACTTAATATCAAGGTTTTTAAAATCGACTTAGAGAAAGAACTGGTCAGGGGTCTGGTTCTTGGGTCAAATGGTCCGATTGTTCAAACTCAACGATCAATTCATTTTGACAAAAAAAACAAAAATTAAAAAAAAAAATGATCAAAACCGTTGAATGGTTCGAATGATTTAACCATCTGGATTAACGATTTATTGACCAAATCAATATTTTTTTTGCAAAAATCTGATTTTGGGGAAAATCAAAACCCGTCATTTGACTAATTTCCGATTTTTCCGGTCCGATGCGGTTTTAAAAACCATGCTTAATATAAATACAAACTTCAAGAAACCAAAAATTATAGGGATAGACTGAACTATAAAAACCCCAAAATTATATTACTAACATGGTACGATCTAACCAGAGGCAAAAACGGTGGCTTCGTCCGTTTTTAAAACATTACTAAATACAGAGGAGGGAGAGGTGATATGAGAGATAACAAGACCACCTGCTCTTAAAGATGTCACATGGTAAGAGGAGACACCTGCCGTTTAAAGTGCCACCTGTAATAACACCTGGGAAAGGAGATCTGAGAGATAACGAGACACCTGCCTCTTAAAAATGTCACATGGTAAGAGGAGACACCTGCCTTTTGAAGTGACACCTGTAGTAACACCTACAGTAGCAGCAGACACGTAACCAGAAAATCCCCACCAATAAAACCTGGCCTACAATGACGAATTAACGAGGGAAGATCAAGAAAGAGGAGATGGCCAAAAACAAGGACGATATAAAGTATGGAACAGCTCAGGCGAAGCTATCGGAAGATGAGACTCTGAGGGTGAGATACAAGGCAGGTACCCCAATTGAAGGAGGCAAGATTGCCGATTCTGAACCAGTTGATCTCTTTTCCGGTGCTCGCCGCATCTCCGACACTCACTCGGACGCCGTCGGTGAACGTAATGCCACTACCCAATCACAGTTACACCGTACCGACGAAGATAATTACGACTTGAACAAAGAGAAATCAGATGTGATCATCACAACCGGTTAAGCTATATATTTGTACTTTTATAGTAGTAATAGTCTGGAAGTTTCTAAAATTGGGTAGAAGACTTCTCCCCTGGCAGATAAAAATCTCTCATCTGTTAATTTTCTGTCCATGTTAGCATGTGACATCTTGTGTGGTTTAAAGTTTCTAAAATTCTTAGTTTTGCTCTTTATTATTTATTTGTTTAGTTTGCTTAGGTCGTTATGCTTGGATAAGAATCTTCTCTAACTGAGAAAATCTCAGGTAATTGGTTCCATCACGAGAGTCTAGCATCACAAAATCGATGAACTTTAACTCAGCGATTAAAAGGAAAAAGATAAAAAACAAAAGATATCAAAGGCCTATCAATTTGACATTGGGGAGGAACATTCAGGTCGATGAATTTTCGTTTGAAGTTTTATTAAAGTGAAAACCAGGACAAAGCATCCAGTTTTTACAGAATCATGTATTGAAAAAGGAGAGGTTTGAAAACTTTAGAATATTCAGAAAATAAGACGTTTGGTAACTTAAAATATTCAGAAAACAAGAAAAAAAGAAAGAAATAAGCAAATACTTTGCTATAATATGGTTAAATAATCTTTGGGAGTGTTTGGGTTGATTCCATATAAAAAAAAAGGTCCGTAGTTTGTTATGACTACAAATTGAACGTAACAGAGAAATTGATAATGAGGCTGGGCATCGTCGTCAATTCGGCATGTCATAAATACAACGGTGTTATTGTGGACGTTACTCGGCTGAGAGTTCTCCCGTGTAGAGGTGAAAACGGGCCGTGGCACACCCTGCCCGTGTAAAGTGTGGGCCGTCCCGTCGGCTCGTGGGCTGTCTTGGGCCGTGCCACCTACCTAAAGATAATTTGGGGGTTGGCTATGCGGGTCTATGCCGTGTCGCGGGCCGGTTTTTTTGACTTTTTTTATTTTTTGATAAAATCGTGGTATTTTTTTTTATTGAAATTAGGTCTGAGTTGATTGTGGTGTCAGTTTGGGTCAAATGGGTTCAGATCGTGTAGATTTGGAAACGACTTGAGGAAAGGACAAAGGTTTGGAATAGAATCTGTCAGAAAATGGGTTCAGATTGTGTAGATCAAGGATTTGATTCGATTAATTTAGAAATTTTGGTGAGATAGAATGTCAAATGTATTTTGAGTTGGTTCGGTTAATTTAGAAGTTTGGAACAGAATTTTGGTGAGATAGATTGGTAAATAAAGGTATTTTGAGTTGAAATTTTTTTAGAGTGGATATTTTAGAGTATTCGGGATCTTGTGGTAATGTTAGATTGGTCTTAGGGGTTGAGATCGTAAAAATTTGGGTAAATGCAGAATTCTGAATTTTAGCCCCTCTCTACAACTAGCCCTCTCCTCCTTATAAATTATTATTTTAATGTATCTAGAGTTGATGGGTTGTGGGTGTTTAGGCTAATGAGAGGTTTTAAAAAGGAATTTTTGTTTAATGAGAGGGTAAAGGGTAAATAGAGGAATTTCGAGTTGAGATTTGTGGGTAGGTCTTTTACATTGTCTAGTGTTTAATGGTGGTGTGGGTAGGTATTTTACATTGTGGTGTTTGATTTGAGGATTGAGGTGTGAAAGGGGTTGATTGGAGCCATCAAATTGGTATTGAGCAAATTTGATTGGACTTGAGGGTTTTTTGGGTGAAATTTGGGTTCTTTGGGTTTTTCAACATTTTGGAGTGACCAGAATGGTTTGTTGATAGTTGCTCCACTTTGTTGTAAGGTAGGAGACTACTAATAACAAAAGATCAAAAGAAGTACAAAAAGATTTTTGTGAAGGGTAGGTTTGGAAGAGGGGCAAGACGAAGAAGGAAGATTAAAGTGAATGAAGAGGCGAAGGAGAGGAGTTCTCGTGCATCACTATTTTATCATGTTCAGGGTATTTTATTCTTGGAAAAGTGACCTCTCCTAAGTATCAAGAACCTTGAATCAAGGTACATTTGCTTTAAAAGAAAATAATAAAAACAACTGATAATATGAAAATTATTTATTTTGGAAAAATGACCTCTCTTAGGTATCAGAAATCTTGGGGTACATTTGCTGTAGAGGAAAGCATTAAAAGCCAATCAAAACATAACGCTAAAAGCATTTTAAGCTTAGTACAAACTACAATCATAAACACAAACAAATATTCTTTAGAAAACTTTTTAAGAGCCTTTGTAAAACACTTTGAAAAACATGAAAGAGGTCTTGTGGTTGATATAGCATGGAACAACTGATCTGGATGATCACTTGGAGAGTTTCAAGGCGCTTATGCTCCTTTACGGATACTCTGACGCCCTGAAGTGTCGGCATTTTCAAGCGACCTTCATGGGGGCGGCCCGTCGGTGGTTCTCTGGGCTACTCCCTTGGTCCATTAGTTCGTGGGAACAATTCACTAGTCTCTTCCTTGCCCACTTTATCAGCAACCGACGATGCCAAAAGAGCATCGTCTCGCTCATGGCTGTTCGACAAAAGCGCAACGAGAGTTTATGGTCCTACATTGACCACTTTAAGAAGGAGGATCTCGAGGTTTGGGATCTCGACCCCATGGTCTCCATGCACACAATCATCAATGGCCTCCTACCGGGCTCATCCCTTAAGTGCTCGGTAGCCAAGACACCACCCAAGCCCAAGGCAAAATTTTTAAAGAAGGCCCAGAAGTATATCGTCGCCGAGGAGGCCTCGGTCGGAGATCGCTAGTAGGGAGAGTCTGACCACCATCACAGAGGCCTAGAAAATAAGAAAAAGAGTGGAGACAACTACAACAACAGTAGTAAGGATAGCAAGAAGCCACCGCCCTCGGCCTGGCTTATAGCAAGTACACACCACTCAACTCCACCCAAATGAAGGGATGAGAGATCCATCGTATGGATGCCCAAATCATGCGAAATTAGGTGGGCGAATTTCAAAAAAAAAAAATTCTCTCCCTTCAACTGGGAATCGCATTCCCTATTTAGAAAATCATATTTTCAAAGATCAATCTTGAACCATAAACTGAACCAGATCTGAACAAAAGCAGTAAGAGAGGATTATACCTGATACGGAGAAATAATATCTCCCAACGAAAGTGTTCACGCCCAAGGAAAGATCCAAAGACTGCTCCCACTGAAGATGGCGCAGTGTAGGATGGAGTAGAATCAACAGTGTTCTTCTCCAATAACCTAGTCCTTCGCAAGAAATAGCAGGATGGCACGTGAGCACAACTTCCTATCAGTCCCTTCACAAGGACCTGATATCAAGATCGAATCTTGATTTCTCCCACTGAAAGGGAGGTCGAACTGGCAGGTGAGGCGGCGACAGGAAGGAGGCAGCAAGAGAGAATTTTTAGAGGTATGCTGAATTCTCTCTTCTATGATTTCAGCTCTAAAGACTTGCAGTGATCTGATGATCTTGTGGTAATCCAAAGGCTGCCGCCCCTTCCTTCTTTTGTAACCTTAAAGGATCAACTTCTGATCCCATTAGGAGTTGTTGATCCAAATCTTATTTGGATCAGACATCCCTTAAGGTGATAAGGATAAATTCTTATCTTATCTGCATATTAGATCAGCCTTCTCCTAATCTCATTAGGAGGTTTCCACATTCAGATCTGGACTCTCTGAGTGGATAGGGCTAAGACCCTATCCTATTTGCTAATCCACTCCAAAATTCGCCCCATATTTAACTACTTAAATTAGCCCAGCTCGAAATGGGCTTTAGGCCCATTAAGGTTATGTGCTCACTTAGCCTTTCTAACTGTTGCCCAGTTGGGCTTCCTTGTATGGCGTGGGACCCAAACAATGATCTACACATCAGCCACATGGGTTCATCCCAGCCTTTGTTACAAGGCCTGGCGAATACACTATTATGGACAGTGCACCCCCTGAAACCCATCACATGGGCTCTATGGGCCCAACACTTACCTTAAGTGGTCCTTGGGCCAAGCCACCTTGTAACACCCAAGGATTGTGGGCAGATGCAAGATTAACCCATCAGGCATTAACTTCTATGGTCTTACACTTAACCTCCCAACCCATAATGATCAAACAATGCCCGACAAGAGAGGACCTCTCCCTTGGCTGCAAGGAACAGTGTTGCACTCTCTGCTTATATGGATACTGGGAATTAAAACCTTTTTGCAAACATTTTGGAAACCATAATATATATATACTTTTATATCTCATATAAAATATATTTTGCAAAATAAATCTCAACGATTGAAATCGGCTGCCGACAGTCTTGGTTTCCATCAGTGAGAGTGCACCCCCAATCATTACCTTTGTCCGACAAAGGGGCTGATCCTATCACTATGATCACCCACTCAGATGAATTCCCAGATTGCCCCAACATACCCAGGTTTTGACCCCCGCTAAGGATCTCACTGATTGGTACATCAAAAACAACCCAATCCAATACCTAGTGTAGTATCATAATCGAGTATAGGGGTCAGGTGTAACTTTTCAGTTTGCCCATTAATCTCAAGGTCCAAGGCAATATTGGAAATCTGGTCCAGTTCAAAAATTAAATTAATCCTACACTTTATGTGCCTAGGTGATGAGACTTAGAAGAACCTTATTTTGTCCCCTTAATTTCATCCTTTTTACACTACTTTAGCATTTAAATGTACTCATTACTCTTGTATTTCGATTCTGGGCAATAAAGAAGGCAATTGGAAGGAAACAGGCCAATTCGGGTGATTTTGCACAGTTTCGGTGACAGTCAGTGATCTGGGCCTAACTCACAGTTCCGGACTCTGAATTGGGCAATTCAAGAAGCATTAGAAAGAAGAAAGAAATTCCCACAACTTTACTATTTTGGGTTTTGACTGATTCGGCCCGCATCGAGTATGAAACTGGGCCCGAAGTCGGAGCAAATTCGTAGCCAGGCCCATTTAACAGCTGAAGCCCAACTCGCAGAAGAACCTGAAAGCAGCCCAAGTAGCAGAGAAGCCCAACTCGGATGCAAGAGTCTAGAGTCCTAATTCGAATGTAATCTCCCAAGAGGGAGAGAGTCTTATTAGATCTAAACTTTGAATGTAATCCTATAAGGATAAGAAGGTTGGGGATTAGATAAGAGATAGGATAGGATTAGTTCAAAGAAGATCAAGACTCCCTAAAGATAAGATGATCTCCTAGAAGGAGTTAGAAAACAGCCCTCTCCTTTGGCTATATAAAAAGGGGGGCGAACCAGCTCTAGTTTCACTCATTCCAAGATCCAAGAGATCATCAAGAGGCCAAGAAGGTCAAGAAAGCAGTTCGGCTATGGAGAAGAAAGGCATGGAGATTGCGCAGATCATGAGTAGCTCAGCTTCTTTTTCTAGTTCAAGGGGGGAGGTTCGATTGTGTCATTGTGAGGTTCTATAGTTAATTTATTTTCTTGCTTTTTAATTCAAGTATTCATTGATTCTTGTGCATATTTTTATTGGATGTTGATGTTAATTAGTTTGACAAACTGAATTAATGTTGATCTTCCTATTGCTATCCATGATTTCGGTGACCTGTAATTGTCACGAATAATGGTACAAGTAGCAATTAGGTTGATATCTTTTTGGGTCAATTGTTCGTGACAGCCTTTGACCAATGTTTTAACATGGTTCAACCTAAAGGAATCGATGGAACAAAATTCAGTAATTGCAGCTATCTCAATTATTGTTATTTTGGTTTAACTGTTTTCACAAATCTTAATGCTATCATTGTTTAACATGGAACGCTATCGTACCTAGTTGAGTGGTGATAAGTGTTGATCGAATGCTGGGTTTGGTCAACTGAATTAGGAAAACACAAGGTTTATTATGGCTATCCTAATAAATCTAAGGTTAAATGCTTGAATTGCAAGAATGCTGAAATGTACCTAGGATCGATGGCCAATCGATTCAACCCGAACCCTTGAACCAGAATTCGGTAAGACTGATTTTCTCTTGTTTGTTTAGTTTGTTATTCATTTAATTTTAGTTATTAAATTTTCCCACACAATTACTTTATCCATTTGGCTAAGAGATTACTGATTTGCTCCCTGTGGGATTCGACCTTGAACCACTTTTACTGCAAATATTTTATTGTGGGACTAGTAATAATTTTGAGGGCTTCGACAACCCGTCAAAATTTTGGCGCCGTTGCCGAGGAGCAACGTTAATTTCTTAGCTATTACCTTCTTTTTGTTAACTTTCTTGTTTTATGACTCGTGCTTCTCAACGAGGTGAACTCGAGTATAACCCCGAAATTGAGAGGACCACCCGTCGGTTAAGGAAGGAGGCTAAGCAAAGGAAGGATCATTCACCTAAAAGGGGGAACACAGATCTCGATCTACCCACTTGTGATTTTCCCATCTTTGAAGAAGTAGAAAGAATGGCTGACAGAGAGAGGACATTAAGGGAGTTGGCTGCACCAATTATGAACCAACAGCCCTTAAGCATCACGTACCCCACTCTTGAGGTAGCCTTTGAACTCAAATCTGGTTTGATTCAATTATTGCCTCTGTTTCATGGTTTCCCAGGTGAGGACCCTCACAAACATCTAAAGGAATTTCATGTCGTCTGTTCAAGCATGAAACCCCACGGTATGACCGAGGACCAGGTAAAACTCATAGCCTTTCCATTTACTTTAAGAGATAAAGCAAAGGATTGGTTGTATATTCTCCTCCCGGTTCAGTACGCACATGGGATGAAATGAATAGGATATTTTTAGATAAATATTTTCCTGCGTCCCGGGCTGCAAATATAAGAAAAGAAATATATGGAGTTCGGCAGTTTGGTGGTGAGACATTATATGAATATTGGGAAAGGTTTAAGCAACTTGTTGCTAGTTGTCCCCACCACCAAATTCCTGAACAATTGTTAATCCAATACTTCTATGAAGGGCTTCAGCCCATGGATAGAAGTATGGTCGATGCAGCCAATGGAGGAGCTCTAGTGAACAAGACACCTGAAGCGGTCAGGGAATTAATCTCCAATATGGCCGAAAATTCTCAGCAATTTGGTACAAGGACAGAAGGTACCATTAAAAGGGTTAACGAGGTAAGCCATGCAAATTTAGAAAACCAGATTTCTGATTTAACTGCCTTGGTTAAGCAGCTCGCAGCAGGACGGTTACAAACTGCCAGGGTGTGTGGTATCTGTTCGATCCCAGGACATCCTACGGACATGTGTCCATCACTACAAGATGGCCCAATGCAGCAAGTCAATGCCGTGGGAGGATTCCCGGAGTTCTGCCTCAACGAAAGTATGATCCTTACTCCAATCATTACAATCCGGGGTGGAGAGATCATCCAAACTTTAGCTACGGGACCCAAGGAGGACAGTAGAAATATCAGCCCCAATTTTTCAGTCGACAGCCCCAGTTTTCAACACCCATCACAGCGCAAGGCCAACCCCCAAATTCAGGTATGTCTTTGGATGAATTAGTTAAGGCTCTAGCTACTAATACTCAACAATTTCAGCAGGAAACGAGAGCTAGCATTCAGAATTTGGGGAACCAAATTAACCAACTTGCCACTTCCATCAGCAAGTTGGAGGCGTAGAACTTCGGGAAACTACCCTCACAAATGGTAGTTAATCCGAAAGAGAATGCAAGTGCGGTGGTGTTGAGAAGCGGAAGAGAGTTGCAGTCCCAACCAAGTTCACCATCGAAGGAAGCCAAGGAAGAGGAAGGACAAGGGTCAAACGACAGCCCCATTGAGGTAAAATCGGACCCCCCTCTCTCTAAGGTTACTAATGTTGTACCACCTTTTCCTAGCAGGTTGGCAAATTCAAAGAAAGAGGAATATGAACAAGAAGTGTTAGAAACCTTCAGGAAGGTGGAGATCAACATTCCCTTGCTACATGCAATAAAACAAATCCCTAAATATGCAAAATTTTTGAAAGAGTTATGCACTAACAAGAGGAGGTTGCGAATTGATGAAAAGGTAAGAGTGGGAAAGAACGTTTCAGCCGTGATCAAGAGGACCCTGCCAGAAAAGCGTGCTGATCCAGGTATGTTTACCTTACCTTGTGTGATTGGTAATAAACGAATCGAGCATGCCATGCTGGACTTAGGTGCATCTATTAATGTCATGCCATACTCGATTTACTGTGCATTGAGACTAGGTCCTTTAAAAGAGACTAGAGTTGTTATTCAATTGGCTGATCGTTCTAATGCATACCTAGAAGGGATTGTTGAGGATGTATTAGTGCAGGTTAACGATTTGATCTTTCCAGCTGATTTTTACATCCTGAAGATGGAAGAAGACACAGCCACGAGTTCAGCCCCACTTCTATTAGGTCGTCCATTCATGAAAACGACCAAGACCAAAATAGATGTGGACGAGGGTACCCTCTCTGTCGAGTTTGATGGAGAGATTGTAAAATTTAATATTTTTGATGCAGTGAAATATCCTAGTGAGTGTCATTCGATTGTGCAGGAAGTCTTTGGAAAGGAGGACATGGATGATAAGCTAGAATATAAGGCACAATCGGATAGGGAGGAAGAGATCGATGCATCCTATGATACTCTGGAACCTGAACAGGAGGTAAGGACTTCTGATGTTCAATTGAAGGTTTCTCACACAAGGCTGCTGCCCTCTGTTTTGCAGGCTCCGGAGCTGGAACTAAAGACCCTACCTGATCACCTAAAATATGCCTACTTGGGCGAAAAAGAGACACTGCCTGTGATCATTGCAAAAGGGTTGACTGAGGAGCAAGAGGAGAGGCTCATCAAAGTCCTAAAGGACCATAAGGAGGCGATTGGCTGGACCCTAGCTGACATAAAAGGGGTCAGCCCCTCAATTTGCATGCATAGGATCCTTTTGGAAGATGATGCCAAACCGGTTAGAGAACCACAAAGGAAACTCAACCCGGTAATGAAAGAGGTAGTAATGAAAGAGGTGCTTAAACTGTTAGATGAAGGGATAATTTATCCAATTTCAGACAGCAAGTGGGTAAGTCCTATTCATGTTGTGCCTAAGAAAACTGGGATGACTGTAGTAAAAAATAAAAATAATGAACTAATTCCCATGAGGGTACAAGGTGGTTGGCGAATGGTAATAGATTTTCGAAAACTCAACTTGGCCACTCGAAAGGACCATTTTCCCCTACCCTTCATTGATTAGATGCTAGAGAGGCTGGCAGGTAAGGCTTTCTTCTGTTTTCTTGATGGATTCTCCGGGTATTATCAGATTGTTATTGCGCAGGAGGACCAAGAGAAAACGACATTCACTTGTCCATTCGGCACCTTCGCCTACAGACGAATGCCCTTTGGTTTGTGTAACGCTCCGGGCACTTTTCAAAGATGCATGATGAGCATATTTTCTGATTTTATTGAAAAATGCATTGAAGTGTTCATGGATGATTTTACTGTTTATGGTGATTCGTTTGATGATTGTTTGAATAGTTTAAGTAAAATTCTGAATAGGTGTGTGGAAACAAATCTTGTCTTAAACTATGAAAAATGTCATTTTATGGTGAAGGAGGGTATTGTGTTGGAACATGTAGTTTCAGCCAGAGGAATAGAAGTCGACAAGGCAAAAATTGATTTGATTGTGAGTTTACCTTACCCTACAAATGTTAGGGAGGTTCGTTCTTTTCTTGGACATGCAGGCTTTTATCGCAGGTTCATCAATGATTTTTCAAAAATTGCCCTGCCATTGTCCAGTTTGCTACAAAAAGATGTGCCTTTCGATTTTGATGATGAGTGCAAGGAAGCTTTTAACAAGCTTAAAAATTTATTAACCATTGCACCCATCATTCAACCACCCGATTGGAACTTGCCCTTTGAGATCATGACAGATGCAAGTAATTATGCAGTAGGGGCTTATTTAGGGCAGCGAATAAATGGGAAGAGCCATGTCATTCACTATGCTTCCAAAACATTGAATGCTGCACAGAGCAATTACACAACCACAGAAAAAGAGCTATTAGCTATTGTTTTTGCCTTAGACAAATTTAGGTCATATTTGCTTGGCTCTAAAGTGATTGTTTTTTCTGACCATGCAGCTTTGAGATACCTACTAGCAAAGAAGGAGTCGAAACCGAGGCTGATAAGGTGGATACTCTTTCTCCAAGAGTTGGATCTAGAAATCAATGATCGAAGGGGAGCTGAAAATTTGGTGGCTGATCACCTAAGTAGGTTGGTGAAAGACGAGGACTCTTCTCCCATTTGTGAGTTGTTTCCTGATGAGCAGTTGTTCCACATGAGAGGTATGACTCCATGGTATGCTGACATTGTGAATTACTTGGTCACAGGAATTTTGCCTAATGACCTTAGCAGATCCATAAAGAATAAAATCAGGTATGAGGCAAAATATTATGTATGGAACGAACCCTACCTATGGAAATTTTGTTCTGACCAAATGATTAGGAGATGTGTCCCTGAGGAGGAGCAGATGTCGATTCTAAGGTTTTGTCATAATTATGCTTGTGGGGGCCATTTTGGGCCAAAGAGGACTGCTCGAAAAGTCTTGGATAGTGGGCTGTATTGGGCCACCCTATTTAGAGATGCCTACTTGTTTTGTAAAAACTGTGAAAGATGTCAACAAACAGGTGCACTATCTCGCAGGAATGAGATGCCCCAAACCCCCATTCTTATATGTGAAATATTTGATGTTTGGGGCATTGATTTCATGGGACCCTTTCCCCCCTCTTGTGGTTTTTCTTACATACTTTTGGCAGTTGATTATGTCTCAAAATGGGTGGAAGCCAAAGCCACCAAAACTGATGATTCTAAATGTGTTGTAGGGTTTATAAAGTCTAACATCTTCAGTAGGTTTGGCATTCGTCGAGCCATCATAAGCGATCAAGGGACCCATTTTTGCAATAGAACAATTGAAGCCTTGTTGAGAAGATATGGGGTGCATCACCGAATTGCCACTACTTATCATCCCCAGACTAACGGGCAAGCTGAAATTTCCAATAGAGAGCTAAAGTCCATCTTGGAAAAGACGGTGAATCCAGGAAGGAAGGATTGGAACCTACGCCTAGATGATGCTCTCTGGGCATATCGGACAACTTACAAGACCCCAATAGGTATGTCCCCTTACAGGTTAATTTTTAGCAAATCTTGCCACTTGCCAGTGGAAATTGAACATAGGGCCTATTGGGCAATCAAGCAATGCAACATGAATATGGAAGAAGCAGGGAAGGAAAGGAAACTCCAGTTGCAAGAGCTGGAAGAGTTGAGGTTAGAGGCATACGAGAATTCAAGAATCTACAAAGAAAAGACCAAATCGTTCCATGACAATGCACTCTTAAGAAAACAATTTAAAATTGGACAAAAGGTCTTATTGTATAATTCTCGACTTCAACTCATGCCAGGTAAGCTGCGTTCCAGGTGGATGGGTCCATTTACTATGACTAATGTTTTTCCCTATGGTGCAGTAGAGATCAAAAGTCTCGACACAGGTAAGATGTTCAAGGTTAATGGACATCGATTGAAGTTGTTCCATAATGATGCAAATGTCCCCTCTACGGTAGACATCTCGTTGGACATTCCACGGTATTCATTGGATTAAAGGAGCAAAAAGAGGACGTCGAGCATAACGACGTTAAACAATTGCGCTTCTGGGAGGCAACCCATTATGTTTAGTTAATTTTGTTATTTGGTTTTGATATTTGTGTTTAGCAGGAACCTCAAAAAGCGAACAAGGAAGTACCCCCAAATCCTTCTACTTTATGCATAATCACATACATTGGGGACAATGTATAACTTAAGTGTGGGGGGATTAGGGAAACCTGATGGAAATTTGGGATACCTTACCTTCTTGAAATTTCTGCTCCCGGAAACTTATCCTTGAATGATTTCAACTTATTAGGAATCATGTGCTTAGGCTGAATAGATAAGATAGGAAGCAAGCATGACTAACTGAATCTTTTTGGCTACATATGGTACCTCATGATTTTAATCGATCAATAGGCAAGATGCATAAGGGTTTGATTGATTTTCACATAATTATCCGTCAAACATGGGTTGATTATTCTAGAACTTGCTGTGTTAGGCATATAGAGACCACAATCAATGAATTCATGGATCAGATGGTGAAACCTTGTGATTCTTGTGCATAAAAAAATAAAAAAATAAATAAAAAATAAAATCGTGACTAATGTGAGATGGAGCATAAAATGCACTCACATCTAGAAACAAAAACAAGTGTGAGATGGAGCATAAAATGCACTCACATCTAGAAACAAAAACAAGTGTGAGATGGAGCATAAAATGCACTCACATCTTGAAAAGAAGGCAAGGGTGAGATGGAGCATAAAATGCACTCACCTTAAAAACCCCAACCCCATTCTCACCTTCAGATCCTAGGAATTCACACTAAGTGGTGGAGATGTGATACATAGCAAGCTTATGGAAATAAGCACACCTTGTTTTGATTCAAAGAAAAGTAATTGCATCATGGTATGTTGCTACAGCTAGCAGGATCCTAATGGATTTAAGCATGGCCACAGGTGAAAATGTTTCCTCATAATCGATGCCCTCTTTCTAAGTGCACCCTTTCGCCACCAGACGAGCTTTGAAAGTCTCAACCCTACCATCGGGGCCCTTCTTCCTCTTGTAAATCCATTTGCAACCAATTAATTTTACTTCGGAGGGCGGATCTACTAGAGTCCAGACTCCATTGGTCTCCATTGAGTCCATCTCAGCTCTGATGGCCTCCACCCACTTTTGGGAATCTATGTCCAACATAGCTTCCGCATAAGTCACGGGATCCTCCTCACTAGTCAAGGTTTTCACCAAGTAACTATCCTGGTCATAACCATAACGGACTGGTGGCCTGGATACCCGAGTGGATCTTCTAGGTTGGTTACTACCTGGAACTTGTGGGACATCTCCCACTGCTCCTGAGCTCTCCTTATCAAGAACTACTTCTTGACGATGGGTGTCCAGGATGTAATCGGTTTCCAAGAATTGTGCATTTCGGTTGCAGAACACCTTCTGCTCACTTGGGTCATCGAATAGGTAACCCACAGAGCCTTTTGGGTAGCCTACAAATAGGCAACGACTGGTCTTGGATTCCAACTTGTCTGCCCTCGTTCTTTTAACGTGTGCTGGACAACCCCAAATCATCAAGTGTCTGACACTTGGTTTCTTTCCGGTCCAAAGTTCATATGGAGTATTCGGAACCAATTTGGTTGGAATCCGATTCAGCACGTAAATCATAGTCTCTAATGCGTAACCCCAAAAGGAAGTGGGTAACTCTGAGTGTACGAGAAGCGACCGGACCATATCCAATAAGGTAATGTTCCTCCTCTCTGAAACACCATTAAGTTGTGGTGTAGTAGGTGGAGCCAATTGTGATACTATCCCATTGTCCTTTAAGTAGTCCTTGAATTCATCAGAGAGATACTCGCCACCTCGATCTGATCGGAGGGCTTTAATTTCTCTCCCTAACTCTTTCTCGACCTCTTGTCTGAACTCTTTGAACTTTTCAAAGGATTCAGACTTGTGTCTCATTAGGTACACATAACCATATTGTGAGAAATCATTTGTAATGGTGATGAAATACACGTGTTGATTCCGTGTCCTAACACTGAGGGGACCACATACATCAGTATGTATAAGGTCAAGTGTGCTTGTACATGTTTCAGGCTTACCATTAAATGGCCGTTTCGTCATCTTACCTTGCAGGCAAGGCTCACAAGTGGGAAGATCTTCTACAGTTAGAAAATCCAAAGGACCATCCTTTACCAGCCTTGTGATTCAGTCAACACCAATATGACCAAGTCGGTAATGCCACAGCACGTGGGGTTAACTGCATCACAGACTCTTTTCTTGGGGATTTCAGCCGATGTAGTTTCGGTTATGTTAGTTTCTAGAAAAGGATGTAAAACATAGAGACCGTTCTCTAGTTCTCCGTATGCGATGAATCTGTTGTTTCTTTTGATAGTAATCGTATTACAAAAGAAGACAGAATAACCATTTGCACACAATTTTGAGATGAAAATCAAATTTCTTCTTAAATTTTGTACATAAAGACAGTCTTTCAGTACAATAGTTCATTCTCTAAAAATTAACTCCACGGTTCCTATGGCCACGGCTGCAACAGTTGCAGAAGTCCCCAAGTAGAGCGTAATTTCTCCTTCACTCAGCCTTCTGCTTACCTTGAACCCCTGCAGTGAGTTACACGCATGAGTTGAAGCCCCAGAGTCAATACACCTGAACACAGAAGCTACCAATAAATTGGTTTCTATAACACAAGTTTCGAAATTACCTTTCTAGGATTCCAGGTAGGCAGGACAGTTCCTTTTCCAGTGGCCGGTCTTCTTGCAGAAGTGACAGGCATTCGATGCTTTGTCTTTCTTCTGCTTCTTACCCTTAGTGGCTTTCTTCTGAGGCTTCTTTGCCTTCCTCTTTCTCTTGCTTGTCTTGCTAGCTTCAACAAGCATAGCTACAGGCTCATCCTTTTTGATCAGTTCTTCTGCTCGTTGCAACATATTGCTGAGCTTTTGCAAGCTAACATTCAGCTTGTTCATGTTATAGTTCATGATGAACGGATTAAAGGAAGGAGGCAAAGAATTGAGGATAGCGTCTATCTGGGTCGCAAGGTCCAACCCGGATACAAGAGCCTCAAGTTCATTGATGTAACCCATCATCCGAAGACAATGGTTGTGAACTTGTTGGCCCTTGGACATTTGCGCGGTCATGAACTATTTCAAGACCTTCTGCCGAGTAGAACGATTCTGCTCTTCGTACATTGTCCTGAGACTGTCCAATATGTCCTTGGCAAGTTCGATCTGATCGAACTGCCTCTGTATTGGGTTGTCCAATGAGGCAATGATATAGCAGCGGGCAAGGGAGTTTTTCTCCTCCCATTCCTGATACTCTCTCCTTCGGGCCTCAGAAGCCCTATCACCCGGACGCTCGGGGTAGGATTTTTACACTTTGTCCAACTTTTCAGAAGTCAGGACTAGCATAAGGTTCCTGTACCAGTCGGCATAGTTTGGGCCCTTCAGCTTGTTGTCACCAAGAAGCTTTGCAAATTGTCCGTTCGCCATTTTCTGATAAAAGAGCAAACATCAGTCCACAATCTAATTTGATTCATGTTCATTACATAGATATGGCTTTTAATCTACGTTCCATTCCCATTTATTCATCTCTGAGATTTCCCTCCCTTCTCAGTCACGGAGACTGCGAGTTGTCTCTGGAAATGTGGGAAATCACATTGGGTGCATGGAGCCAACTGTTTCAGCTGCATAACCCCACCACCTTTCTGTGAAGGATCATATCCACTCATCATATGATTTTTCCCTTTGGCCTCTGTCAAACAAGGTTCAGAGCCGTTTTCAGGTAAACCTTTCTGTCCAGTGAGTGCTTACCCACCATATTCGTGAACACCAAGGTACCGTGAGAGAGTTTCCATTTTCTGGTGAAGCCCCTCCCACATCGGTCTATGACGCCCCTATCATCTTATAAAACACTCAGACAAGCCCAATAGCAAATGGATAACCCATTTTCTGGTGTGTTTCCTCATTATTGAAGGACGCATCCTCTTGCTAATGATGGATGGCCTTTAGAGAGTTCATCATATGAATCTCTCTATCACTTGCACTCATATTAGCTAGAGGGAACAGTAATTACTCCATAGTTTGATCTAGGTCAAACCAAAGTGGCTCCCACTGACTTTCATAAAGCCAGATTTCGGTGGGCCCAAATTGGCTAGGGTCCCGCACGTAACCTCTCCATGAGGTGTGGGGCCCACCACTAAGGGAGGTCATCCAATGACCAAAAGAGACACCATGGCAATGATGTGCATTCAACCATGGTGTGCACAAGAGCCATTATCGATTGAGCATGGGCCAAGTACTTATGGCCCATGTACGAAGCACATCACACATCCATACATCACATGCAAGGATAAATTGATCCAATAAATTAAATATCTGTAAAGCCCATTTGAAGCCCATTTGAAATCCATAAAATTAACCATTAATATTATCTAGATATATGGGCCGAATTAGGGTTGATTGGTTCGGCCCATATAGCTTTATCTGTTAAGTGGGCTTTTAGCAGTTTTAACTATTTAAAACTGGGCCTTTACAGGTTGGGCCAAATTAAACATTCAATTAATTATCAATCCCCAGGCCCATTTTGGGAAAAATTAGGGTTGACATTCAACCATGATTGAACCCTAGATTCGGTCCAAACAATTTAAACCAATCTTGGTTCGGATGGCTCTAGGGTTTGATCTTTTATTAAATCTTTAATTCAAGAAAATAATCTAAAATTAAATACTGATAAAAGAAAATCAAGAATCAGTCAAACAAGGCTGTTCGCACAATCCATCCTGCAAAACAGAGGTTAGATCACAGTTTGCAATTTCATAAACTGCAAATCGTTGATTGCGATTCTCCCATCTATGAAATCTCCTTTTCTGCGCCGCCATCTTCGATCCAAAATAAAATAAATAGAAAACCTAATTTCTATTAATATTACATCAGATTGAATACCTATACATTTAGTCTAATAATAAAAAAATTATTTTATAGACCAAATGCAATAAAATAATCCAGAAACTACAAAATCGCAGGTTCCCTGTGCAAATCAAGATTTCGATCTCCTTTTGTACGAACAACCCATAATTCAAGAAAATCATAAAGAACAATTCTAAACAATAATCAGATTTATATAAAAATTAATTTCAGATTATTCGCCCATAATTTTGGAACAATTTCCCAAAACCCTTATCTGCGCAAATCGGGTAGAACGCCTTCTGCCCATTTGCACAGGTGCAGATTAGATCAGTCTTCTCCTAATCTCATTAGGAGGTTTCCAGATCTGAATCACATTCAGATCTGGACACTTTGAGTGGATAGGGTTAAGACCCTATCCTATATGCTAATCGATTCCAAAATTTGCCCCATATTTTACTACTTAAATTAGCCCAGTTCGAAATGGGTTTTAGGTCCATTAAGGTTATGTGCTCACTTAGCCTTCCTAACTGCTGCGCAGTTGGGCTTCTTTGTATGACGTGGGACCCAAACAATGATCTACACATCAGCCACATGGGTTCAGCCCAGCCTTTGTTACAAGGCCTGGCGAATACACTATTATAGACAGTGCACCCCGTGAAACCCATCACATGGGCTCTATGGGCCCAACACTTACCCTAAGTGGTCCCTGGACCAAGCCACTTTGTAACACCTAGGGACTGTGGGCAGATGCAAGATTAGCCCATCAAGCATTACCTTCTATGGTCTTACACTCAACCTCCCAGCCCATAATGATAAACAATGCCTGAGAAGAGAGGACCTCTCCCTTGGCTGCAAGGAATAGTGTTGCACTCTCTGCTTATATGGATCCCGGGAATTAAAACCTTCTTGCAAACATTTTGGAAACCGTAATATATATATATATACTTTTATATCTCATATAAAATATATTTTTCAAAACAAATCTCAACGATTGAAATAGGCTGCTGGCAGTCTTGGTTTCCATCAGTGAGATTGCATCCCCGATCATTACCTTTGTCCGACAATGGGGCTGATCTTGTCACTATGATCACCCACTCAGATGAATTCTCAGACTGTCCCAACATACCCATGTTTTGACCCCCGTTAAATATATCACTGATTGGTACATCAAAGACAGCCCAATCCGACACCTAGTGTAGTATCATAATTGAGTCTAGTGGTCGGGTGTAACTTTCTAGTTTTGCCCATTAATCTCAAGGTCTAGGGCAATACTGGAAATCTGGTCCGATTCAAAGATTCAATTAATCCTACACTGCATGTGCCTAGGGTCTCACCCTGGCGGTTGAGACAGGCCACCCCAACTGACTTGGTGGCACATTAGTGTCAGCCTTATCAGGATAGGTCTCCCCAGACCAACCCATTGGCTGCGAACATTCTAAACTTACACGAGTCTCATTAAGTGTCCAGTTTAAGGGTATTACACAGAAACACACCAAAGGAACATGAATCAAATATGTACTTTATTCATTTACAGTAAACTCATAATGTACATCATTCTGATTGAAGCTAAGGGCATACAAAAACTGTCTAACACCAAACACAGATTCTCATGCAAGTAGGGAAGGAGGAGTACGCGAAGTGGCCGGAGAGGATAAAGAGAAACCCCAAGAGGGGAAACCCAAAGAAGTATTGCAAGTACCACCGCGGCACCGACCACAGCACCGAGGATTGCTACAAACTCAAGAACGAGATCGAGTCCCTCATTCGCCGAAATCATCTAAAGCAATACGTAGAAGGTGAGGCTGGCACCTCGTCCTCACAGCAATAGTTTGCAGGCATCATCGATGTCATCATTGGGGGCTCGGCCTCAGGTGGAGATTCGGTCTTGGCCCGGAAGGCCTACGCCAGGCAGCTGAACATCCAGGGGATGGCTCCCAAGAAGTTGAAGTAGGATGAGGCCCTCACCTTTACGGATAAGGACCTGAAGGGGATCTTGGTCCCCATGACGACACATTAGTAATATCCACCATCGTCACAAATTTCATGGTGAAGAGGATACTTGTGAATAGCGGCTCCTCTGTCGATATCCTCTTCTACAACGCTTACGAGAAGATGAAGCTGGTGCCCGAGCGCCTCCATTCGGTCGACGTGCCACTCGTCGACTTCTTCAGAAATATAGTTAGACTGGAGGGGAGAATCACCTTACCAGTAACGGTAGGGACGGAGCCTCGACAAGTGACGAGGATGAACGAGTTCCTGGTCATGAAAATTGGCTCCCCTTACAATTCCATCATTTGGTGGCCGACCCTCCATGCGTTCAAGGCAGCCATCTCCTCTTACCACCTCGCCCTCAAATTCCCCACCAAACTCATTGTCGAAGTCATCCAGGGGGATCAGCAGACCGTCCGCTAGTACTATCTGGCAACACTGAAGGGCAAGAACAAGGAAGCACTACTGTTGGAGGGCCTCGACCTTAGGGAGAAGCTAGCAAGCTGAGGACCTCGTCTTGGTTCCCTAGAGGAGGCTGAGCCCGAGAAAATAGTCTGCGTCTGGTCCAACCTTCCCCTAGAAAGCCTATCCAAACTAGTAAGTTTCCTTAAAACCAATGCCGACGTCTTTGCTTGATCTACCGCTAACATGCCTAGAATTGACCCTTCAGTCATTACTAACAGACTGAGCGTGGACCCGAGCTCTAGGCTAGTTCGGTAGAAAAAGAGAAACTTTGCACCAAAGCGATGGAAGGCCATAGGAGAGGAAAGTTGACAAACTACTCGATGCTGGGTTCATCCAAGAGGTACATTACCCTAACTAGTTGTTCGATGTGGTTAACCCTAGCCAAAACCTTTGACACCTTGCGGAAGTATAATATGAAGCTTAACCCCAGCAAGTGTTCCTTCGACGTCACATCAAGCAAGTTTTTGGGTTTTGTCGTCACGCAACGAGGCATAGAGGCTAACTCGGAAAATATCCAAGCTAATCTGGATAAGGAACCACCTCGATCATCAAGGAAACTTAGAGGCTTACTGACTGAGTGGCTGCCCTCAGCCGCTTCATGTTGAAGTCGGCCAACCGCTGTCTATCCTTCTTCCTGGCCATTAAAAAGCTAAAGGATTTCAAGTGGATGGAAGAATGCCAGTGCGCCTTCGAAGAGTTGAAGACATATCTCACCTCACTGCCCCTCCTCACTCGACCACTTCCGGGAGACGTGTTGTACCTATACCTCTTGGCCGCGGATGAGGTCATCAGCTTGGTATTGATAAGGGAACATGGAGTGCAGAGACCGATCTACTATGTTAGCAAGGTCCTCTGTGACACTGAGACCCGATACCCCGAAGTAGAGAAACTAGCCTTTGCCCTAGTGGTCTTAGCTAGAAAACTCAGGTCGTACTTTCAAGCCCACACCATCACAGTCCTAACCATCCACCCCTTCAAGCCATCCTCGACAAGCCAGAGGCCTCGGGATGACTGATCAAGTGAGTCGTCGATCTATCAGAATTTGACCTACAATACTAGTCGAGGCCGATAATTAAAGCACAAGCCTTGGCCAACTTTGTGGTAGAATGCACCTTTAATCGAGCCCACGGTCGAGCCCCAGAAGAGGAAGAAGACCTCGGTTGGCTAAGGGACCTTGGCTTACCTTGTTGTTAGATGATCCAACTCTAAAGGAAGTGGAGTCAGCCTCATACTCCTCACCCCAAACAACACCGAAGATAAATACACATTGAGGTTCGACTTTTCGGCCTCCAATAATGAAGCCAAGTACGAATCCCTCCTCACCGGCCTACAACTCATGAGAGACCTCGTCTCCCAACATGTTGCGGTCTTCAGCAACTCCTAGTTGGTGGTGAACCAAGTTAATGGTGAGTACGAGGCCAGAGAATAGAGCATGGAAAAATACCTAGCAAAAGTGCAAGAACTAGTCCGCCACTTCCAACACTTCTCCCTACGACAAGTTCCATGGTCCGAAAACATGAGGGCTGACACCCTATCTAAATTGGCAAGCACCTCGGGTGTGGCTCTCGGCCACACAATCCGCGAGGAGAAGCTGGCTCATCCTAGCATCGAAGAAGTCCAGATGTTCCTAGTACAAGCCCAACCTTGTTAGATGGACCCCATCATCGCCTTCCTCCTTACCAAGTAGCTGCCTGCCGACAGAAACCAAGCCAGACAGATTTGGCGGCAGGCCGCCCACTATACACTGCTTGAAGGGAAGTTATATAGAAGATCTTTTACCTTGCCCTACCTTCAACGCCTCTGCCAAGAGGAGGGCGAGTATGTGCTCCAAGAGATTTAGGAAAGCATCTTCAATAGCAACATTGGGGGCAGAACCCTAGCCCAAAAAGCACTAAGGCAAGGGTATTTCTAGCCGACGGTTCAGAAGGACGCAGTCGAGTTGGTGCAAAAGTGCAGCTGATGCCAGAGCCACTCCAACATCTCCCATCGGCCTACCACGAACCTTTCAGCCCTCAGCAGCCAATGGCCCTTTGCCAAATGGAGCATGGATCTCCTAGGCCCCTTCCCTCAAGCCATGGGAAATAGAAAATACCTCATCATCGCCATTGATTACTTCACCAAGTGAGTCAAAGTCAAGCCCTTAGCCACCATCACGACCAGAATGATACAAAATTTCTTCTGGAAGAACATTATTTGCCGCTTCGGCCTCCCCCACATGTTAGTGATGAGAATGAAAAATATCATACTTTTCTCCCTTAATATTTAGTCTTTTATATTTATTGTATGCCCAAATGCACTCATTATTCTTATATTTTGGTTTAGGGCACGGAAGGAGGCGTTAAGTGAAAAACAAGGCTAATCGGGTGATTTTACACGATTTTGGCGCCGTGTGGTAGATTGAGCATAAATCTCCCATTCAAACTCGGATTGAGATGATTCAAGATGTGTTGGAAAGATAAGGAAATTCTCTACAACTTTCTTCTTTTGAGTTTTGATATATTCGGACTGCATCAAGATCACAATCGGGCCCAACTTCTCTACAACTGCACTGGTGACGTGTTGAAGACATTCCTTAGCCTTGAAGCTTTCATCTGCGAATTCACCACTCTCCCACTCACACAAGAACTTTGTTTTATCTTATTTTTGAGTCTTTTCTTGATAATTCAGACTTGGAGATTGTTACCTAAAGGAATTTTGGGAGATTTTGTAGGCTTTTTTTGGGGGAGGTAGTGAGAAAGAAAAGAAGAGGAAAAAACATGAAGAAAAGAAATCAGACCTAGGCAGCCAAACCTCTCTTCTTTTCTCTTCCCCCCTCTTCTCTATTCTCTGATTTTCTTGAGTTTTCACCATGATCATGTGTGGCTAAACTCTCATACTTGGTCAAAGGATGTTGAAGCCTCAGAATCCACCAAACTGTGAGATCTAATTTGATTGTTTGATTCATGCTTTGGATATCGAATGTTCTTCTATGTTTATGTCTATGATTGTTTCGTTTGATTGCTAGGAGGCCTACTAGTTTATTATTTGTTACAATCTATTGCTAGATTAGATATCAAATCCATAGTTGTTTGATCCCTCTAATCTATGAAGCAACTAGAGTTTAATGATTTGCTGTGTCAGAAATCGTTAGATCTTAGGAAGAGCACTCGACTAAATTAAATGCAACCACTTGTTCTTGTGTTGTTTAGCTTCATCGATCTCTAATGCTTTAGGCTATTGCTGGATTAAATCTTTAACGCTTGTTTAGGGCTTGTTCAGTAGTAAGGGTTAAGAGGATCGCTTGTTTTCTGATTAACTATGATAGGGAGATGCAGGAAAGTAATTCCTACGATGAATATTCGAAGTCTGAATTGATTTATTTTTGCATCGATGAGCAGTAGTGAAATTCTGATGGTGGATGTTATCCTAGACCAAGATTCGTTCTTTTGGTTAGTTTCAACACTCTAAATTGCCTTGCTTCCCATTTAAATTTTGTTCTTTTTAATTCTGATTTTCTTTCTTTTAATTTTGTTTTATGTTACATACACCCCCCTCCATCTTTGATTCATGTAGCACATAATTTAGGTTAGATACTCTCTGTGGAAATGATCCTTACTCGCACTATTGCATTTTATTTTTATGAGTATTGGTTTTATTTTTGGGTGCCTACGACAACACGCTAGTTAGTCACCGACAACGAGAAGTAATTTGACGATGCGAGGTTCAGAGAATGGTGTGCCTCCTTTGATATCAAGCAACAATATACCTCGGTGGGCTATCCATAAACCAACGGCCTAGCCAATGTCACCAACAAAACTATCCTAGAAGGGTTGAAGACTAGGCTTGATAGAGCCAATGGCCTCTGGGCCAATGAACTCAATAGCGACCTATGGGCTTACCAAACGACACCTCAAACTGCCACAGGAGAAACCTAGTTCAACCTTAACTTATGGCATCGAGGCCATCATTCTAGTAGAAATCAATGAGTCGACTCTTCGAACCAAGGCATACAATGAGGCTGAGAATGATGAAGAACTTAGAACCAACTTAGACCTATTGGAAGAAGTTTGAGAGCAGGCTCAAATCAGGGTGGAAGCCTACTAGTAGAGGGTGGCCCACTACTACCATTCACGGGTGAAAGACAGACACTACAAGGAAGGAGACTCATCCTTATAAAAGTCATGGTGCCCGAGTCCGGTGTAAGAAAGCTTGGCTCCAATTGGGAAGGTCCCTACAGAATCTAGCAAGTCATCGGCCCTGGCACATTTTGGCTCGAGTATCTGAACGGAAGACCAGTCCCTTGGACATGGAACTTAGAGAACGTTTGTATGTATTATCAATGAATATACTCCCTAGTGGTTGGATAGTGAATAAAAGTGCAAAGTTCCTCCCCATGGCTTCAACTCTTAGTGTATAAGTTCTTATTTTGCTAACCGCCAAGACCGCTCAGTCGCTCGACCAACCAGCGCAAATAGTCTCCCCCGAGGTGATACGCTCGAACTGGAAGCGATTAAGGAACACGGTTCCATACGAGCCATACATCCACTTTTCCAAACAGGAAGGGCGTGGTGGCCTCGACCAAATGCACCTCAACAGCCTCGACCGAAGTCGGAGAACAAGCCAGGAGAGATAAGGACTTCGCCTCCCTTCCCCCCGTTAAGGAAACTGGCCTCGAACACCTTGACGACACAGCTCAACCTCAGCTGAACTCCTTCAATTCAACTTCCTAAGTGAACGACTAAGTGACAAGCCACCTTAGATGGTAACTTCTTTGCTGCTTGTGACCTCGGCAGAAAAAGAGCCGGCTATATAGTGCCCTCGACAATAGGAGCAGCTAGGTATTCGGCAGAAGGGACTTCAACATCCCCTAGGACCTTCAGGTCCGACTATTAGATAGTGTATGCCCTTAGATCTAATCAGATTGATGTACTGATGCATTTATTGCAAATGAATAAAAGTACATAATCGATTCATGTTATATTTTGTGTGTTTTTGTGTAATTACCCTTAAACTGGACACTTATGAGACTTGTGTTAGTTTAGAATGTTCTCAGTCGTTGGATAGACTTGGGGAAGCTTGTCTCATTTGCTAGAGTGAGACCCGAAGCACATGTAGTGTGTGTTTGTTTGAAACACTAAACCTAGACCATTTTCTAGTTATGCACTGCACCATGGAGACTGGTGGGCAAAACTAGAAAGTTACACCTAACCCCTAGACTCGATTATGGTACTGCACTGGGTGTCGGATTGGGCTGTTTGTGATATGCCAATCAGTGAGATCGTTAGAAGGGGTCAAAACCTGGGTATGTTGGGACAGTCTGAGAATTCACTCGAGTGGGTGATCATAGTGACAGGATTAGCCCTTTTGTCGGACAAAGTGAATGATCGGGGACTGCACTCTCTGTGATGGAAACCAAAACTACTGGTAGTCGATTTCAATCGTGTTTGAGATTTGTTTCTACAAAATATAGTTATATAAATATATATATATATATATATTATGTTTTATGAAAAAAGGTTTGCAAAAGGTTTTAATTCTCGGGATCCATCCGAGTAGAGAGTGCAACACTGTACCTTACAGCCGAGGGAGAGGTCCTCTCTTGTCGGGTAGTGTTTGATCATTGAGGGCTGAGAGGTTAAGTGTACGACCATTTAGGGATATTATACCTGAAGGGCTAATCTCACTTAAGACCATTGTCCTTGTGCCTTCATAAGATGGCTAGACTCAAGGACCATTTAATGTAAATGTTGGGCCCATTAAGAGCCCATACTGATGGACTCAGGGGTTCACTGTGTTTAGCAGTGAATTCGGCTAGGCTTTGTCACAGAAGCTAGGCTAAACCCATGTGGCTTTTGTGAGGTCAATGTTAGGGTCCCACGCCATACAAAGAGAGCCAAGTTAGCCAGCAATTAATAAGGGACGTGAGCCACCTCATTAATGGACCTAAAGCCCAAAGATTAATTGGATTAATCAGCATGGGCAAATTTGGATAAGGATATGGATTTGGATCAGTAGATAAGGATAAGAGGATAAGTCTTATCCACTTGAAGAGTCCAGATCCAAATAAAGATTTGGATTAGGAAACTCCTAACTAGATTAGGAGATCAACACTTTAAGATCTATATAAATAGAGGAGGGCGAACTGCTCCAAGTTTACAAACTGCTCTCAATTCTCCCTCTCCTTCTACTCTTGCTGCCATATACCTTGTTCGATCTCCATTCTTGAACTGATAAAGATCAGTTCTTGATTCTGATTTTGATCTGAATTCGTGCTCACCTCCCTTGCAAGCTATTGAATTGCAGTTCTTGCTAAATGACTACATTGTTGAACTTGCTTCATCTCAAGCTGCGACATGTTCAGTGGAAGCGGGTTTTGGTAACCGCTTTGGACATGAACACCTACTTTGGGAGCTACACGTGTGGAGTCTGTATCAGGTATTTCTCTCCCTTTCTTTTGGTTTTAGATCTAGTATGGTTTGGTGCAAGAACAATCCTTGAAAAATGCAGTTTTTCTAAAACTAGGAATACGATTCCCGAAAGGGAGAAAAGAAATTTTTGAAATTTCGCCCAACTACCTTGCATGGTTCGGCCATTCATATGATGGATCTCCCTTCCCTTTAGTGGTATCAAAGCCAGGTTCAATCTTGAACCAAAATAAACCAGATTTGAATCAAGAAGCAAATCGGCAGAATTGTTTTACCCAATTTGTGATTTTAGCAATTTTTTTGAGAATTCAGTTCTCGGTTTTGGGCATTTTGATATGAATTTAAATCTTTATTATTCTGCAATAATTTTACAATGTTCTACCATTATTTCTTGAATTCTTGGGGCTATTTATGTGATGGAGATCGAATTCTTTATTGGCGCCAAGATTTGCGCACCCTGCATTTTCATTCTATTCAATTTTGGTCTGTAAATAAATTTTGTTTTAGACAAAATGTATAGGATTTGATCTGATGTAATTAATAGAAAATTAGGTTTTTCTGTTTTTTTTTTTACATTGGAAGACTTGTTGGAGCGCACGGAGGAGAAGAAGAAATTTTGTAGAGTAGAAATCTGCAATCTGCGATTAACCCTTTTCTTGTAGGTTTGCAGTTCGTCCGGATCAGATTTGGACCATCACACTTGTAGCCTTGTATTTCAGGTCGGGACTAGCATATGGTAGGCATCCAACTAAATGGCTACCACTTTAATTACATCCAGAGGTCCTATCCTACTTTCAAAACCCTTCATCTTCACGAATCAAGAGAGAACATCTCATAATTCAACCAGCCCTGTTCATCTTCAGAGACCGAGAATTTGTAGAGATTTGCCAAGCTTCAGCCTAGTTCCATGCATTTAAATGAAGAACCCTTTCTCTCTCTTCCTCAGAATTCTTCTTTTTTTTTTAATTTTTTCCTTGTTTTATCTTTTGATTTTCTATTTATTTAACTTATTCTATTATCATCATTTCATTGCTTGCTTATTTGTCATCATTCTATTCCTTATTGTTTTTTCTTTTTTTTGTATTTTTTCCTTTTTTAGTTTTTTAATTATATTTTTTACTTTTTAATGATTTTTTTAATTCTTCATAATTTTGATTATTTTTTTAGAAAAAAAAACTTTATAATTTTAATATTTTCTCCTTTTTCTTTTTTTCTTTTTATTTTTTTTTGGAATTTTGATTAGTATTTTTTGCTTTGATTTTTTTTTTCTTTTTCTCCTTTAAAACATGCCCTTTATGTTTATGTTTATTTTTTTCTCTTTTGTTTTTTATTTGTAATTTCATAATTTTTGACTTTTTATTTGATTTTTAATTTTTTTAGAGATTTTATTTTTTTAAAATAATTTATGTTTTATATTTTTTCTTTCTTTTTTCTTTTTATTTTCTATTTTATCTTTTTTTTTTATTTTTATTTTTTTGATTTTCTTGTAGGTGTATTTGTGCCTAACCTTCCTACTCTTTTTGAGTTTTTTTTTCTTTTATGATTTTTCTATTTTTTTAACTTTTGATTTTATTATTTTTTTAGTTTTTTAATCTACATATATTTTATTCTATTGTTCTATTCCTATTTTATTTTTGTTGGACTCTTAACATTTTATCTATTTTTTGTTCTCCTTTTTATATTTTTATATTTTTTATTATTTTGATGTGGACCCCACAAGGGGTATGCAAGCAAACAAACTAGGTGGCTGACATCCTAAATGACTAGGCTAACACATGTGTACTATGTTGAATGTTATGCATGTGGGGAGGGTTTGACACCTAGACTCAAGGCTCCAACAAGGTGGCCAGCCTTCAAACCTCCACCCATCGGACAAACGGACTTCTTTGGTTGGTGCCTGGTTTGGAAGCTTTGGGTGTGACTGTGAGGAGCAGAGTCCATCGCGTCTTGACCACTTACTAACCCCTCTCCTAATGGGACATAGAATGCTAAAACTAATGCAAAATGATGTGTGTAGAGTGTAAGTGAGCAAATAAGCAATAACAGAAATAAAGCAATAACAACTATCTAATAATCTAAGGAATAAGCAGTTATTATTCTAATAAAAGAAAAACAACCTAGAAGCATGCATATATATAAGAAAAAGCTATTAAGCCAAATGGGCCCCATATGGACCCCACCTATGGTCCAAGAACTCCTCAGTGGAGTTGCTAGTCTGTGAGCATCGGAAAAACCAACTCACTTGCCACTTGGGTTGAAAATGGAGTCGCCACCCATCAAGTTAGGAACTGGAGGTGATGGGACCTCTAGGAATGATTTTCAAAAAGAATTTTTATTTTTGTAGTGACTCTTCAAAGGGTTGTCACTTCCCAGTGAATTTTACCATCCTAGACATGACCCCAACCGAGGAAATGAACCATATCCTGATAATCTTAAGATGTCCATTTCTAGTAATGGCTAATACAAACTATAAATTGGGAGAAATGGACATTTCATTAGGGGAGCATAAAGTCCGGTTAAACGTTTTTAGTGCCTCTAAGTATCCAAACCTAGGGGAAGAGGAGTGCAAGGTGGATATAGTGGACGATCTTTTAGATGCCCTGCCTACCCCTTGGTTAGTCCAATCTGAACCCTGTCTGCAAGAAGATGAAAGTGAGTTGGAGAGTTTAGATGAAGAAAGTGCATGAAAGTGTCCGACTGAAGACGTTAAACTTAGCGCTGGTTGGTAGGTAATCCAACGTAATTTTCAGTTACTTTTAGGATTAGAGTTTTTTCTTCTCTTAATTCGAGACTAGGTGACAGATCTTGAACCCCTCAAAGAAACCCTATTGATTGTTCCCTTTGGCCCAAGTCCTTTTGGCATCAATCTAGTCATGCCATTGAGGACAATGGCATTTATGTTGGGGGTGAGGAAAGAGAGAAAAAGAAAAATTGAAAAAAAATGAAATTGAGAAGCTAAGCCTTTAAATATGTAGAATTAAAATTTCACTGAAAATTTTAAAATTTCTATCCATTAAAAGAGACTTCCAAACTGAAAAAGTTGAGAAAACTGATAAAAGAATATTGAATTTTGTAGAAATTGGTAGCAAGTGATAGGAGTCAGAATTGGTTTTATTTGAATATTGTCGAAACCGTTTAGAAATTGGAAAATACTCCCAAGTTTTCCCCTACCAAGATAAGAAGAGAAAGATGGAGAAATTAGACAAAAATTCTTCAAATTGTTAAAAATAGTGGACTACCCTGAACAATGTTAAAAAAAAAAAGAAAATAAAAGGTCAATGGACACCCTAGACTTAGTAACCGAGTCTCTTCACCCAAGTCAAGTGTCGAGATTTGCGTGAAATGGGAAAGGGAATGCCAAAGACAATAACCTAATACTTAGTAACCGGATCTCTTCACCTAAGGCAAGTGCCGAGATTCACGTCAAACGGTGGAAGGTGACAATAGAAGTAAGTGCGCAAATCAAGTTCAGGGGTATAAATCCATTGTCAAAAAAATGATAAGAAAAATACATGTCTGATTTTAAAAACCAATCTCATCTTATCAAGACAGTCTGCAAATGGAAGGGTATATAAGATTTTTAATTCAAGCTTTTGTAATATTCAAAGTAAGACAGTTTTACCTCTAAAGCCCAATACCGATCTATACAGAGTTTGAGAATTCTGGAATCAGGATGCTTGACTAATTCTATCAGGGATGATCTTGAGATGGGAATGATCTCTATGCTCAGTGTAATTTTAAGGCTGCATTGCTAAGGGACTAACAATGGTTAAGTTGGGGGGTGTGATAACTCAACAATTTGATGCCTTTAGGGCATCATTTAAGGGGTATTTTCAGCCTTACAATAGTCAAAGTATGCCCTTTTTCCAATTAAATTCAATGTTATGACCTCTGAGGGTCTCTATGAAAATTTTGTGCAAAACTGGGAAGGTTTCATGTCTGAATTATAGTTTTTGGGAAGCTGCTGTGAAGTCCAGCAGAGAGAATGGGTGTTTTTGTGAAAAAACTGAGAATAGGAGGGCGCCTCCTATCTGCTAAACCCAGTTTGGTACCCCACAATCATCCTAACCCTCCATTAGAAATCCTAGGGCACCCATAACTTTGCTAAAACCCAGTTGTCGCCCCCCTCTTTCTCTCTATTCCCAGTTGTGTCCACCCTTCTCTATAAAAAGGACCCAAAGGCTCTTGAGAAAGCGTTGCATTCTGCCCCCAGGTAAGATGGAAGGCTTATCTTGAGAAGTACAAGGGTAGAGGAAGAGGACGCCTAGGCAAGAGGAGGGGTTCCTACTTGTAGTTCGCCAACACCACTATTGCCACCTCTGGAATCGGATCCCAACCACTTTTACTTTATTTTAGTGTTAATTAATGTTCTTTCAATTTCAGTTTCGTTATTTCCTTTCTACAATTTATTTTCATTCTGTTTGATCTTCATTTTTCTTTTCTACTGATCTACAATTTGGCCAAGTAAGACGGAAGGCCTAGCTTGAGAAGTTTGAGGGTCAAAGGAGAGATCCGAAGACTACTACCTCTGATCGGATTACAAATTTTTATTTCGTTTATTTTCTATATTTATTTCTGTATTTATTTATGTTTCTGCATGTTTAACTTTCAACACTATTCGAATTTTATATTTTCCTCAGTTTAATTAATTAATTTTATATTTATGCATTTCCCTTTTGTGTTCTCTTGTCCAAATTTGAGTATGTATTAATTTTCCCTCACTTCCCTGTCGATATGACTTGTTCTCACCCTTTTACTGCGTTAGTAGTTGCTTGAGAATTGGAAAATTTATAAATACTAAAACTAGTGTTCCAAAGTGGTTAACAACATGCTTCCGGACACACTATCCCTCTTGGCGTTTTATCGATGTCTAGAGCTAGGAACAGAGGGAATGGGTTGTCTCAGCTCAGGTACCTCTCCGTACCAGTCCAAATTTAGGATTAGGTTTTTGTTTTTTTCTCTTGGGATTTAAATTTGACTTTCGAATCTCATAATTAGTCATGCAAATTTTTGTTGCTTGACCATTTCTTTTATTTTATTATTACTATTATTATTATTATTATTATTATTATTATTTTTACCTCTGAGATCAATTCCATTGTTTGAATATTGTGATAGAATAGTTATAGTTCGATTCTGTTAATCATCCTAAGCTGCTTGTTCTAGAGATGAATCTAGTTTATACGATCTCATGTTTATGCTATATTTAGCTAAGTCTGTTGATGCTTGAGATATTAGTTTTTCATGCTATATTCGTTGAGGTATATAAATTTCAAAATTTTCTCTATCCCATTTGGGAATCACATTCCCTGTTTTAGAAAACTGCTTTTCAAGGATCAATCTTGAACCAAGAACCGAATCAGATCTAAACAAATTCAGTAGGAGAGGGATATACCTGATACAAAGATGTAGTATCTCCCAATGAAGGTGTTCATGCCCAAAGAAAAACACCAAAGACTGCTCCCGCTGAAGATGGCACAGCGTATGGTGGAGCAGAATTAGTAGGGTCCGTCCAACGAACCGAATTCTTCAGCAAGAATCCAATGGAGGCAGTGAGCACGACTTCTGATCAGCCTTTCTCCAAAGACTGATATCAAGACTCTTCTTGATCACTACTACAATGGAGATCGAACTGGCAGTGTGGTGGCAACTGGAGGAGAACGCAAGAGCAGAAGATGGCATAGCTGTTTTCTCTCTTAGTGATCTGAGATCTGATCTCTAGATGTTGGTGATCGGCTAAATGGTTCACCCTTGATGAGAATAAAATCTATCATATTTTATCCCCTAATATTCTTCCTTTTATACCAAATTAGTACTTAATTGGACTCATATTTCTTGTATTTTGGTTCAGGGCATGAAAGAAGGCATCAGGAGCAAAGAAAGACAAATCGGATGATTTTTCACAGTTTCGACATTGTTCAGTAATCTGGGCCTAACTCGCGTATCCGAACTCTAATTGGGCTAATTCAAGACCCACTGGAAAGATAAGAGGAAAATCCGAAACTTTCATGTTTTGGGCTTTCTCATATTCGGCCTGCATCAAAGACAAATCCGGGCCCGAAGTTGGGGCAAAATTTGTAGGAAGGCCCAATCCGCAGCTGAAGCCCAACTTGCAGAAAAGCCTGCTGAAGCCCAATTCGTAGAGGAGGTCTAATACGAATCCAAGAACAAGAAACTGAGAAGAATCCTTCCAGATCCAAATTCTTGATGTAATCTTAGAATGATAAAGAGATTGAGTTCATTAGATAAAGAGATAAGAGTAGGATTAGAATAGGACTTTCTATTCTTGTAAGATAAACTTCAAGAGGAAGTAGGAGACCACCCCCTACCCTTTAAGCTATATAAAGGAGGGGGTGGACCAGCTTTAGGCATCACTCAATCTGGGGTATTGAATCAAGAAACAAGGAGCAATCAGTCAAGAAAGGATCAAGAATTCAAGAAACTTCAAGAAGAAGGTGGTGGCAAGAAGAGGAGATCTCAGCACCATGGGCAAATCACAAAGTTCTTTCTTTCCCTTTGTTTGTTTTAATTCTTCTATCATAAACTGATTTGTTTCTTGCTAGGGCTGAGGAAAGCCTAATCATGTTAATGAATAAATTTTTATCTTTATGATTTATCCAAGATTGTGATTTTCATATAGTCTATGAATTATTGTGCTTAATGCAATTAAGAGATTGGCCACTTCTTAATTGATTTGAGTTATGTGAATGAATCAAGAGAGGAATTCACATAATCGACTGAATAATTCATAGTGTGAATTGAATGGTATATAGAGATATATATACATGATTCATCTGAATTTAATGGTTTTCTTGGACTTAATGCACTCCCATCTTGAGAGCTCTACTCGAGAGATCGAAGGGCTACTTGATGGGTGTAGGTTTAGTATATCTCGAGAGAGAATATTAAATAACTTTGAAAAGACCTTAGCTTATGGGAATGACAAATAATCTTGGTTAGTCGAACCCATCAATATTCATTACATTGGTTAGGTGGACCAAAAGCCCTAGTGATTTCATCCATTGCATATTCGGTTAGTGATCACCTTTGTTTCTATTATCTTTCTCTATTTTTTATTTTCAGTAGTTCTTGCTCAAATATGAATTTCGATTTTCCAAATAATTAGGGAAGACTATGGTTCTAATACTTATTTTGTTAAATCCCCATGGGAACGATATTTTTATACTACTTGATAACTAGTGCACTTGCTAGGGTTATATATTTATAGCTATCAAGTTTTTGGTGCCGTTGTCGGGGATTTAATCCTAAAATAATATTAGAACTTGTTGACCTTGATTAATTTGGATTTTTTTTATTATTGCTATTTTTATTTTTATTTATTATATTTTATTTTTATTCTACTTGTTCGATTTCTTGCTGGTTCAGATTTACTAGTGCATGACACGCACTAGATAGGAAGGACTAGCTGAATTCGATCCAGAAATTGAGAGGACCCTTTGCTTGTTGCAAAGGGCCAACAAAGGTAAGACAAGAGAGGAGGTTGTTATTGGCGAACCGGCAATAGAGTTGGAAGGAGAGATAGAAGAAGGAAATCGCACCCTATTAGACTATGCTTGTCCGAACATTGATGGGGCGACATCCAGCATTTGCAAGCCCACCATTCATGCCAACAACTTCGAAATCAAGCCTGCAATAATTCAGATGATCCAAACAAGTATTCAGTTTAGTGGTTTACCAAGTGATGACCCTAATGCACACATTGTTAACTTCTTGGAAATATGTGATACTTTTAAACATAATGGAGTTAGTGATGATGCAATTAGGCTTAGATTATTTCCTTTTTCATTGCATGATAGAGCTAAAGATTGGCTTAACTCACTCCCTACAGGAAGTATCACCACTTGGAATGATCTAACCCAAAAATTTTTGGCTAAATATTTCCCACCCTCCAAAACAGCAAAATTAATTAATACTACTTTTGCTCAATTTGAGAGGGAATCCTTGTATGAAGCATGGGAATGATTCAAGGAGATGCTTAGGAAGTGTCCTCTCCATTCAGGAATGCAGTTTTGACATCCATTTGCCATATCTCATAATCATGGTATGCTGCTATAGCTAGCAGGATCCTAATGGATTTAAGCATGGCCATAGGCAAAAAGGTTTCCAAGAATTGGGCATTTTGGCTGCAGAACACTTTCTGCTCACTTGGGTCATAGAATAGGTAACCCACAGAGCCTTTTGGGTAGCCTATAAATAGGCAACGGCTGGTCTTGGATTCCAACTTGTCTACACTCGTTCTTTTAACGTGTGCTGGACAACCCCAAATATTCAAGTGTCTGACACTTGGTTTCTTTCCAGTCCAAAGTTCATATGGAGTGTTCAAAACCGATTTGGTTGGAACCCGATTCAGCACGTATATCACAGTCTCTAATGCGTAACCCCAAAAAGATGTGGGTAACTCTGAGTGTACGAGAAGTGACTAGACCATATCCAATAAGGTCCTATTCCTCCTCTCTGAAACACCGTTAAGTTGTGGTGTAGCAGGAGGAGCCAACTGTGATACTATCCCGTTGTCCTTCAAGTAGTCCCTGAATTCGTCAGAGAGATACTCGCCACCTCGATCCGATCGAAGTGCCGTAATTTCTCTCCCTAACTGTTTCTCGACCTCTTGTCTGAACTCCTTGAACTTTTCAAAGGATTCAGACTTGTGTCTCATTAGGTACACATAACCATACTGAGAATAATCATCGGTAAATGTAATGAAATACACGTGCTGGTTACATGTCCTAACACTCAGGGGACCACATACATTAGTATGTATTAGGTCAAGCATGCCTGTACATCTTTCAGGCTTACCGTTAAATGGCCATTTATCATCTTACCCTGAAGGCAAGGCCACAAGTGGGAATATCTTCTACAGTTAGAAAATCCAAAGGACCATCCTTTACCAACCTTGTGATACGATCAATACTGATATGGTCAAATCGGTAATTCCACAGGCACGTGGGATTAACTGTATCACAGATCCTTTTCTTGGGGATATCAGCTGACGTAGTTTCGACTATTTAGTTTCTAGAGAAGGATGTAGAACATAGAGACCGTTCTCTAGTTCCCCGTATGCGATTAATTTGTTGTTTCTTTTGATAGTAATCGTATTACTAAAGAAGACAAAATATCCATCCACACATAGTTTTGATATAGAAATCAATTTTCTTCTTAAATTCTGTACAAAAAGATAATCTTTAAGTACAATGGATCCTTCTCTAAAAATTAATTCTACGGTCCCTATGGCCGCAGCTGCAACACTTGCAGAAGTCCCCAAGTAAAGCGTTACTTCTCCTTCACTCAGCCTTCTGCTTACCTTGAACCCCTGCAGTGAGTTACATGCATGAGTTGAAGCCCTAGAGTCAATACACCAGGATGCAGAAGCGACCAACAAATTGGTTTCTATGACACAGGATTCGAAATTACCTTTCTTGGATTCCAGGTATTGAGGACAGTTCCTCTTCCAGTGGCCGGTCTATTTGCAGAAGTGACATGATGCATCAGATGTCCTATCCTTCTTCTGCCTTTTGGACTTGGTGGCTTTCTTGTGGGGTTTCTTCTTTGCCTTCCTCTTTTTCTTGCTTGACTTGCTAGCTTCAACAAGCATAGCAATAGGCTCATCCTTTTTAATTAGTTCCTCGGCCCTCTGCAACATATTGTTGAGTTCCTGAACACTGACATTCAGCTTATTCATGTTGTAATTCATTATGAATGGATTAAAGGAAGGAGGCAAAGAATTCAGGATGGCATCTATCTAGGTTGCGTGATCCAGCCCGGATCCAAGAGCCTCAAGCTCATTGATGTAGTCCATCATCCGGAGACAATGGTTGTGAATTTGTTGGCCCTTGGACATTTGAGCGGTCATGAACTTTTTCAGGACCTTTTGCCAAGTAGAACGATTCTACTCTTCGTACATTGTCTTAAGACTGTCCAATATGTCCTTGGCAAGTTCGATCTGATCGAACTGCCTCTGTATCGGATTGTCTAGAGAGGCAATGATATATCACTGGGCGAGGGAGTTTTTCTCCTCCCATTCTTGGAAGTCCCTTCTCCATGCCTCAGAAGCCCTATCTCCCGGACGTTCAGGGGTAGGATTCTTGGCCACCTTATCCTGTTTTTCAGAGGTTAAGACCAACAATAGGTTACGATACCAGTCAGCATAGTTTGGGCCCTTAAGTTTATTGTCGTCCAAAATCTTTGCAAATTGTTTGTTTGCCATTTTCTAATAAAAGAGCAAATATCAGCCCACAACCTAATTTGATTCATCTTATCCACATAGATATGACTTTTAATCTGTGTTCCATTCCCATTTATTCATCTCTGAGATTTCCCTCCTATCTCAGTGACGGAGACTGCGAATTGTCTCTGGAAATGTGGGAAACCACATAGGGTGTATGGAGCCAACTGTTTCAGCTGCAAAACCCCACCACCTTTCTGTAAAGGATCATATCCACTCATCATATGAGCTTTCACTTTGGCCTCTATCAGACAAGTTTCAAATTCATTTTAGGTTAAACCTTTCTGTCCAGTGAGTGCTCACCCATCATATTCATGAACGCCAAGCTATCGTGAGAGAGTTCCCATTTTCTGGTGAAGCCCTCCACATTGGTCTATGACACCTCTATCATCTTATGAAACTTTCCAACAGATCCAGCAACAATTCGGATGACCCATTTTCTAGTGCTTCCCCTCATTACTTGAAGGACCTATCTTCATGCTAATGATGGAAGGTCTTTCGAGAGTTCATCATATGAATCTCCCTATCACATGCACTCATATTTCAGGAGGGAACAAAAGTTATGCCCTAGATTAATTTAGGTCAAACCAAAGTGGCTCCCATTGACTTTCATAAAGCCAGATTTCTGGTGGGCCCTAAACGGCTAGGGTTCTGCATGTATCCTTTTCAGGGGTGTGGGGCCCACCACTGAGGGAGATCATCCAATGATCTTTAGGGACACCATGGCAGTGATGTGCATTCAGCCATGGAGTGCGCAAGAGCCACTATCGTATCAACATGGGCCAAGTACTTATGGCCCATGTACGTAGCACATCACACATCCATACATCACATGCAAGGATAGAATTGATCCAATCAATTAATATCTATAAGGCCCATTAATAAAGCCCATTTTCAATTCATAATATTACCAATTAATATTACCTAGGTATATGGACAGAATAGCAGTTAGCAGTTCGGCCCATATAGCTTTCTTGCAATTAGTGGGCTTTTGCAGTTTTATCACCTTAAAACTGGGCCTTACAGGTGTGGGCTGAATTAAGTCTCTTAATTAACCATCAATCCCTTGACCCAAAAGTGGGAAATTAGGGCTAACAATCAGCCTCCATCAAACCACAGGTTCGGTCCAACCAGTTTGGACCAACCTGGTTCGTATGGGTCTAGGGTTTGATTTTTAATTAAAGATTTAATTCAAGAAACGATCTGAAATTAATTACTGATTAAAGAACAAGCAAGAATCAGTCATAGGGCGCACACCTCCATCCTGAAAAACAAAGGTCAGAACACAATTTGCAGTTTAACAAACTGCAAATCGCAGATAGTGAGTTGTGTATCTACGAAATCTCTTTCTGTGCCGCCATCTTCGATCAAGAAAATAAAATAAATAGAAAACCTAATTTCTATTAATTTTACATCAGATCGAATCCTATACATTCAGTCTAGAAAAAAAAATTATTTACAGACCAGAATGTAAAAAAAAAACTACAAATCGCAGGTTCACTGCGCTAATTCAAGATTTCGATCTCCAGTTGTACGAACAACCCATAAATCAAAAAATAATAAAGAACAGTTCTAAATAAATTTCAGATCATTTTCCCATTTAACTGGAAATTGATTTCCCAGAAAAACCCTAATCTGCACAAATCAGGTAGAACGCCTTCTGCCCATTTGTGCAGGTTCAGATCTGATTTAATTTGGTTCAAGATTTGAACCTGTCTCTGATACCACTGAAGGGATGAGAGCTCCATTGTATGGATGGCTGAACCCTGCAGGAAGGTAGGGTGAAATTTCAAAATTTTCTCTCTCCCATCTGGGAATCACATTCCCTATTTTAGAAAATTGCTTTTCAAGGATCAATCTTGAACCAAGAACCGAACCAGATCTGAACAAATTCAATAGGAGAGGGATATACCTGATACGAAGATGCAGTATCTCCCAATGAAGGTGTTCACGCCCAAAGAAAAACACCAAAGACTGCTCCCACTGAAGATGACACATCGTATGGTGGAGAAAAATCAGTAGGGTCCGTCCAATGAACCGAATTCTTCAGCAAGAATCCAAAGGAGGCAGTGAGCACGACTTATGATCAGCCTTTCTCCAAAGACTGATATCAAGACTCTTCTTGATTGCTCCTACAATGGAGATCGAACTGGCAGTGTGGCGGCAACTAGAGGAGAACACAAGAGCAGAAGAAAGCGTAGCTATCCTCTCTCTTAATGATCTGAGATCTGATCTCTGGATGCTGGTGATCGGCTAAATGGTTGGACCCCTCCTCCTTTTATAGCCTTAAAGAGAGCTCCTAATCTCATTATGAGTTTCCTAATCCAAATCTGTATTTGGATAAGGAGTTCTCTTTAAGAGATAAGGATAAGACCTTATCTTATCTGCAGAATAGATCAGCCATCTCCTAATCTCATTAGGAAGTTTCTAGATCCAAATTTGTATTCAGATCTAGACTCTCTGAGTGGATAGGTGTTAGACAGTTGTATGCCCTTAGCTCCAATCAGAATGATGTACGTTATGAATTTATTGTAAATGAATAAAGTACATATTTGATTCATGTTTCTGTGTGATACCCTTAAACTGGACACTTATGAGACTCATGTTAGTTTAGAATGTTCACAGCCGTTGGATAAGTCAGGGGAGATTTATCCTGCCAAAGTTGACACTGGCGAGCTGCCAAATTTTGGGGTGGCCTGTCTCAGCTACCAGGGTGAGACCCAAGGCACATGCAGTGTAGGATGAATTGAATCTTTGAACCAGACCGGATTTCTAGTATTGCCCTGAACCTTGGAGATTGATGGGAAAAACTGGAAAGTTACACCTGACCCCTAGACTCGATTATGATACTACACTAAGTGTCGGATTGGGCTATCTTTGATATGCCAATCAGTGAGATCCTTAGCGGGGGTCAAAACCTGGGTATGTTGGGATAGTCTAAGAATTCATCTGAGTGGGTGATCATAGTGACAGGATCAGCCCCTTTGTCGGACAAAGGTAATGATCGGGGATGCACTCTCTCTGATGGAAACCAAGACTGCCGACAACCAATTTCAATCGTTGAGATTTGTTTTGCAAAATATATTTTATATGAGATATAAAAGTATATATATTACAGTTTCTAATTGTTTGCAAAAGGTTTTAATTCCCGGGATCCATGTGAGTAGAGAGTGCAACACTGTTCCTTGCAGCCGAGGGAGAGGTCCTCTCTTGTCGAGCAGTGTTTGATCATTATGGGCTGAGAGGTTAAGTGTAAGACCATTGGGGGTAATACCTGATGGGCTAATCTTGCATCTACCCACAGTCCCCGGGTGTTACAAGGTGGCTTGGCCCAGGGACCACTTAGGGTAAGTGTTGGGCCCATAGAGCCCATGTGATGGGTTTCAGGGGGTGCATTGTCCATAACAGTGTATTTAGCCAGACCTTGTAACAAAGGCTGGGCTGAACCCATGTGGCTGATGTGTAGTTCAATGTTTGGGTCCCACGCCATACAAGGAAGTCCAACTGGGCAGCACTTTGGAAGGCTAAGTGAGCACATAACCTTATTGGGCCTAAAGCCCATTTCGAATTGGACTGGTTTGATCAGTTAAATAAGGGGCGAATTCTAAAATGGGATTAGCAGATAGGATTGGGTCTTATCCCTATCCACTCAGAGAGTCTAGATCTAAATGTAATTCAGATCTGGAAACCTCCTAATGAGATTAGGAGAAGGGTGATCTAATCTACAGATAAGATAAGGGTTTACCCTTATCACTTGAAGGGAATTCTGATCCAAATATGATTTGGATCAGCAACTCCTAATGGGATTAGGAGCTGATCCCTTTAAGGTGATAAAAGGAGAAGGGGGCAGCAGCCTTTTGACACACTTCACATTCTGTCTTCAGTGCTGAAATCACAAAAAAAGAGAGAATTCAGCTTTACTACGCAAAATCTCTCTTGTCGCCTCCTTCCTGCCGCCACCATTTTTGCCAGTTTGAACTACTATTCTCAGTGGGAGTGATCAAGATCAGATCTTGATATCAGTCCTTTGTGAAAGGGCAGATTGGAAGTAGTGCTCACGTGCCATCTAGCTGATTCTTGCGAAGGATCCGGTTCTTGTGAAGAACGCTGCTGATTCTGCTCCACCCTGCACTGCGCCATCTTCAGTGGGAGCAGTTTTTGCTTCCTTCCTTGGGTTCGAACACTTCCATTAGGAGATACTATTTCTCCATATCAGGTATATCCCTCTCCTACTATTTTTTGTTCAGATCTGGTTCGGTTCTGGGTTCAAGATTGATCCTTGAAAAATACGATTGTTCTAAAACTAGGGAATACGATTCCCAGTTGGATGAAGAGAAATTTTTGAAATTCGCCCATTCTATTCCGCAAGATTCGAGCGTCTATACGATGGATATCTCATCCCTTCAATAGGGATAAGACTCTATCCTATCTGCTGATTTAATCCCAGATCCGCCCCCTTATTTAACTAATCAAATTAAGCCAGTTCAAAATGGGCTTTAGGCCTAATAAGTCTAAGTGCTCAGAATTCTTCCAAATGGCTGCCCAGTTGGGTTTCTTTGTATGGCGTGGGACCCAAACATTGATCTACACATCAGCCACATGGGTTCAGCCATACCTCTATTACAAGGCCTGGCCGAATTCACTAAAAAGACAGTGAACCCTCTGAAGCCCATCACATGGACTCCTAATGGGCCCAACACTTACACTAAGTGGTCTTTGGGCCAAGCCACCTTATAAAAACCCAGGGACTGTGGGCAGATGCAAGATTAGCCCATCAGGTATAATTCTTAATGGCCTTACACTTAACCTCTCAACCCATAATGATCAAACACTGCCCGACAAGAGAGGACCTCTCTCTCGGCTACAAGGAACAATGCTGCACTCTCTACTAACATTGATCCCGGGAATTAAAATCTTTTTGCAAACGTTTAGAAACCGTAATATAATATATATATATATATATATATTAATGTATACCCGTATATAAATATATTTTGCGAAAACAAATTTCAACGATTGAAATCAACTGCCGGCAGTTTTGGTTTCCATCAGAGAGAGTGCATCCCCGACCATTACCTTTGTCCGACAAAGGGGCTGATCCTGTCACTATGATCACCCACTCAGATGAATTCTCAGACTGTCCCAACATACCTAGGTTTTGACTCCTTCTTAAGGATCTCACTGATTGACACATCAAAGACAGCTCAATCCGACACCTAGTGTAGTATCATAATTGAGTTTAGGGGTCAGGTGTAACATTCCAGTTTTGCCCACTTATCACCAAGGTCCTGGGCAACACTAGAATTCTGGTCTAGTTCAAGGTTTCAAGTTAAACCTACACTACATGTACCTCGGGTCTCACCCTGGCGGCTGAGATAGGCCACCCCAACCATCTTGGCGGCACATCAGTGTCAGCCTTATTAGGATAGATCTCCCCAGATCGACCCACTGGCTGTGAACATTCTAAACTAACACAAGTCTCATTATGTGTCCAGTTTAAGGGTATTACACAGAAACACACCACAATAACATGAATCAAATATGTACTTTATTCATTTACAATAAATGTCGTAATGTACATCAATCTGATTGGAGCTAAGGGCATACACTGTCTAACACCCTCTACCCTGACAATGACATCCCCAATAACACTTTGAGAAGTCTTGACTGACCAATCAACAAGTTGCAGAATTACCAGGGTAGGTTTTAACTTGCCGATCCTAAACCTGCCATAAATGGATGGAAACAAATTTATACTAGCCCCAAGATCCAATAAGGCCCGATTGAAGGTGATTCCAGAGATGACACAGCTTATGAAAGGGGCACTAGGGTCTTTCATTTTTTGGGGAAGTTGGTTTAGGAGACCTGCACTAACATTTGTCAAGAGCATCATTTTTTGTGGGGCCGATCATGGCTCAATCATTTGAATACACAGCTCTTTTAAGAACTTGGCATAAGCCGGGATATGTTGGATTGCGTCAAGGAGAGGAAGTTAATATGGACTTTTTGGCTCTCCTCGTTGCGAGTCTCTTTGTTCTTTCGCACAGGCCCAGTTGTGAGTGTAGTTGGAAAGGGAACTATGGGTTGGTTCACTATAGGCTCTTCTTCTAAATTTTCGTTTCCTTTTTCTCCCCCCCCCAACTTATGGTCTTCTTGCTCCCTTTCACTAACTCTCTTTTTCTCACATGGGTCCTCTAAAATCCTCCCAATCTGCAGGGGAGGAAAACCCATGGCCAATTTCTAGGATTTGCAACCGATTGACGCGGTATTTTTCCTACTTCTCTCCTCACCTTGGCTTTGGCTAGCCATCCTATTTGGCTTTCTAATCTATCAATGGACTACTGTTGATTTAGGATCAGCTGTTGAAGCTGCATGAATTGGTCATCTACTATACGGGTTTGAGGAGGTTGCGGGTGAGCTTGATAAGCTTGAGCTGGTTAATTCCTAAGGTACATCTACTGGAATTGGTTCTGTACTTGTGGCCTTTGAAATTGCTGGGCCATGGAGTTAGATGGATGATGATACTGTTGGGACTGTGTGTAGGTTTGACATGGTTGAGCCGGTTGAGTCCCAGGGTAATCATTGTACTTCTAGTGAGTCTAGGCTTCAGACTATTGAGAGTGCACATCTGGCAGAGGGGGTTTCATGGACTTGGGCCCTATAGGTGAAGTTAGGTTGATTTTCCCACCCAGGATTATATGGGCTAAAGAATGGGTTAGCATTGGGTTGGGAAAATCTATTGGCCACATGTACATGGTTTGGAATGACTGGTTGACATGGCCACGCCGGAGGGCACTGGCTAACATGATGGGCCAAGCTTGCATAGATGGAACATTTTGGGCAAGATGACAAGGTTGGGAATGGGCTAAATTGTTGGCGACATGTAAGGACTTGATAAAGTCTTTGGGCCATCCCATTGATCTTGTCCAATTGTCGAGACACATGGTTCCAATCTATTTGTGGCTTAGGTTGGAAGTAGTTTCCCATTCCACACACTCCGACCATTGAATTCATTTTGTTTTAACCCCCCTTTTTTTGTTGGAACTTGAATTTTAATTTCAAATTTAGATTTTGAAATTTAAATTCTGAAAAATTTAAACTCAAATTTGAATTTTTTGTTTTATTTTTTTTTATTTTTGATTTTCTTTTTTTTTTTAATTCAAAATTTAAGTTTTTGAAATTTAAATTCAAATTTTGATTTTGAAATTTAAATTCAAATTTTGATTTTGAAATTTAAATTCAAATTTGAATTTTTAAAATTTAAAAAAAAATGCAAACAAATCAACCACACGACCTAGGGATAACCTAGGGTTTCCTAAACTAATTTGATTTTCTCATGGAATTACGCCACTTCCTTTGGTTAGCCAAGTAAGAGGTGGGGATGTGGGAGGCTCCCCTTGCTCTCGCAAGGACCTAATTAAGTAACCACAAAACCTGCTTTGGCGTAGCTGTTTAACCTCTTTCCTTAGACACCAACCGCCGGTTATGGAAAGTAATTACAAGCTTTCCTAAAATTCAGCACACCTTTGAACTAAGTGTGAGGCTTCCCTAAAGGATCTTGCTATCCAAATTTTAAATTAGGGTTTAGGGTAAACTGCACGTGAAGGGTGGTGATTTTTCGGCCAAGGAAGGGTGATGAAATCCCCACCTTATCTTATTTAAGTTGGGTGCCCTTAAATGGATTAACAAAACAAAAACAATCAGTAAGACAACATAAAAGAATAAAATAAAATAAGCACAAGAAACAGTTAAAATAAAAAGAAAACCTAGCACATTCACAACTAACAAAATAATTTCAGCAATTAAATAAACCTATATGATGCATGCCCTAGAATATGAAATCCTAAATGCTGGGATGCAAATGCAAAACTTTTAAAACATTAATTTTTTTTATATTTTTTATTATTTATTATTTATTTTTTTTTAAATTTGAAATTTGAAATTTAAATTCAAATTCGAAAATTTGGACAATTTCCTAGTTAACAATTAATTAATTAATTAAAAAAAGGAAATTAAATAAGGCAACAAGTAATTATAACAAATATAAAATAAAAGAAATAATTATGCTAAAAAAAGAAATTAATTACTACCAAAATAAATTCTAACAAGAAAATTGCTATTCTAAAAATTAAACCGAAAATAAAATAAATAAAAGAAAATTATGCGGCAACAAATTAAATAAAATAAAATAAACAAATTTTCTTTTGTTTTTTCATCTGAAATAAAAGAAAAACACAAACCTAACAAAACGTAAGAAAAATAATACTAAAAAAATAAATTGGATTTAGAAAAAAAATTAATTAAAAATTCGAAAATCACTATTTTACCAAAAACAAAATAGTTCATGAATAAAAGCAAAAAATCAAAAATAAAATGGGACGACTACAACACAATCCAATTTCTCTTCTCTTCCGCAGTCCCGCAACGCACCGGTACCCCACCTTTCGCTATTACGTCCTGCAAAATCAAAGAGAAACAAGAATTAAACAGAGATAATGGATCAAGTAAACAAACGAAAATAAATAAAATAATGAAATAGATCCGGACAAAGTAAATAAAAATTTTTTCCGTGCTTCCCTCGTAATGGCACCAAAAACTTGGTGTGTCCAGAAGCGTGTCGTTAACCACTTTGGAACACCAATTTTAATATTTATAAATTTTTCCGATTCTCAAGCAACTACTAACACTATAAAAGGGTGAGGGAAAAATTAATACATACTCAAATCCGGACAATAGAATACAAGAGGGAAATGCAGAAATATAAAAATTAATTAATTAAACTGAGGAAAATATAGAATTAGAACAATATTGAAAGTTAAACGAGCAGAAACATAAATAAATACAGAAATAAATAAACAAAAGAAATGAAATAAAAATTTGTAATCCGATCAGAGGTAGCAGTCTCTAGATCTTTCCTTTAACCCTTGAACTTCTCGAGCTAGGCCTTCCATCTTACTTGGTCGAATTGCATATCAGCAGAAAAGAAAACGAAGATCAAATAGAATGAAAATAAATTGCAGAAAGGAAATAACGACACTAGAATTGAAAGAACAGAAATTAAAACTAAAATAAAGTAAAAGTGGTTGGGATCCTATTCTAGAGGTGGCAACAGTGGTGTTGGCGAACTGCAAGTAGGAACCCCTCCGCTTGCCTGGGCATCCTCCTCTTCCTCTATGCTTGAACTTCTCAAGATCAGCCTTTTGTCTTACCTAGGGGCAGAATCCAACCCTTTCTCAAGAGCCTTTGCATCATTTTTATAGAGAAGGGTGGACACAACTGGGAATAGAGAGAAAGAGGGGGGCGGCTGATAGAATGCAAAGTGTATATATTTATTGTAGGTAATTTCCTTTTATTTTTACAGAAATTGTGCTTAATTTATAAATTCTATTTAAATTTCATATTCAATGAAGCCAAATTAATGTCGCAGGTACGATGGGCTTGGAATTGAAGAATTGAATACCAATTGGTGGAAATCTCCATCTATGGCGCAAGTTGAAGTGAAGAGAGGAAGGAGGCGGCGAACAAAGAAAGGAGAAAATTGTCAGGCGGATTCACCCCAAGAATTTCCTTTTATTTTGGAAGGATAAGATGGCAAATTTGATCCATATCTAGATTCCTATTTTTGTGCTAAGAAGAGGAAGTTGTTTAGGAGAATTCAAATCCTATCCTATAGGAGATAATCTATAGGGAACCCTTATCTTTCCAGTATTATATAAAGAGAAGGGTTCCAAAAGAAAAGGACACATAGAGGAAGGCGACGGAAAAGGAGAAGGAGACAAACAAGGAGCTGGATGGCGACAAGGAGAATAGAAGCTCAACGATCTCAACCTCAAGGGCGACATCATGAGTTCTTTCTTGTACCTTGTTTGTTTAATTTCCTTTATCATGAACTAGTTTATTTGTAGCTAGGGCTATGGAAAGCCTAACCACAACCATGGATTGATTTTTATTTAATTTAACCAAGTTGTTTTTCTTTTCATATTGTCTATGAGTTATTATGTGCAATCCAATTAGGAGCTTGGCCGCCTCTTAGTTGATTTGGTTTATGTGAATGAATCGGAAGGGGAATTCATATAATAGACTAAATAATTCATAGTGTGAATCGAATGGTATATAGGAATATATCTGCATGATTCATTTGATGATATGAGTTTTTCATAGAACTTAGTGCACTTTTTATCTTGAGAACTCTAATAGAGGAATCAAATGGTTACTTGATAGAAGTAGGTTTGATATATCCTGGAAGGGAATATTAAACAAGTTAGGAAAAACCTCAACTTATGAAAATAATAAATTATCTTGGTTAATTGAATAAATTGATGTTCATTGGAATGGTTAGGTGGACCAATAGTCCTGGCACTTTCAAGTAGATCGTTGCAAGTTCAGTCATTGATTGCCTTTGTTTTTATTTCTTTTATCATTAATTTTCAGTAGTTAACATTGCTAGATCCACAATTCAGTTGTCCAAATAATTAAGGGAAACTATAGTTTTAGTACTTATTTTATTAAATCCTCGTGGAAACGATATCTTTATACTACTTGATAACTAGTGCACTTGCTAGGATTATATAATTATAACTATCAGTGGCAGTTGGGTTTTAGCAAAGTTATGGGTGCCCTAGGGTTTCTAATGGAGGGTTAGGATGATTCTAGGGTGATCCTAGGGCTGAGAAGAAAAGAAGAGGGCACCCAATATTTTGTAGGGCTGAGATTTAGGCACCCAGAAATGAATGGAGGAGATTGAGGCACCTATGGTTGAAAGGTGGAAACCTAAAATGGATGGCTGAGATAGAAGATGGAATGGGGGGCTTAGATCTAGTGGTTAGGGGCTGAATGGTGAGGATTAGCAGTTATGTTGCACCCTAGAGTTTAAAAGGTACAAAAAAAGTGCCCTAGAATGAGTGGTGGAGATTAGAAGGAGTGGAGGGTAGAGATTAAACATCTAGGGGCGGCTAGGGTTTGCTAAGGAGGAAAAGAATAGGTTAAAAGGCGCCCTAGGGTTTGCTAAGGAAAGGGGAGCATGCTAATACAGAAGGAGGGGCGCCAAACTAGGTTTAGCAGATAGGAGGCACCCTCCTGTTCTCAATTTTTCACAAAAACACCCATTCTCTCTGTTGAACTTCACACCAGCTTCCCAAAAACTGCAATTCAGCCATGAAACCTTCCCAGTTTTGCACAAATTTTGTACAGAGACCTTCAAAGGTCACAACATTGAATTTAACTGGGAAAAGGGCATACTTTGGCTATTCTAAGAACAAAAATTCCCCTGAAATGATGCCCTTGTAGCATCAAAATTTATAGTTATCAAGGGAAAAAGCCAATACACACAGAATTGAGAGGAATTACCTAAGGAGAGTGAGGCCTGAAGATCTTCTGTACAGAAATACCGTCGATTCTTGACATGTTAAAAAGAAACAAATAAGAAAAATCTTCGAGCTAGCGACAATTGTTGAGGTCGAGTTCAATCCAACATGACCAGATGGGGTATCTTCAACTGAGTTTCAACCTTTCAATCACCAACGATAGGCTTCTGGAGAACAACTTACAAACAGGGGATATTGAGAAGTAGAAAGACATCAATCGGTGGCACTAATGAGTGAGTGGAGACCTTCGTCAGGTTTGCCGCCGCTATTCACTGTTCTACTGCCACTGCTTCTTCATTCAGATAGGGAAGAAGAGAAGACCCTCCTTCCTTCGATTTCTTTGGTTTCTCTCCTATTTACTTCATGGAAGAATGAGGGAAGAGAAAGAGTTGAAAGAGAGGGAGTGAAGAACACTACCACTTTTAAGAATTGCAGCGGCGGATCGGGTGGAATGATAATTTCAGGGAGGAAAGAGGGGGCGGCAATCGGTGGAATAGTAAAGGAGAAGAAGAGGAGGAGAGGAGAGAGAAAGAGGGTGATAGGTGTACCACCATCGCTGCTCTGGTTCAAACAAAGAGGAAAATGAATAGTGCCTTAGAACTGTGGATTCCCCCTCTCTCTGCTTCTTGAGATTAGGAGAAGAAGAGCGAAGGGTGAATTCGGTGTGGGGTAGCCGCCGCTCCTGGTTTTGGGTAGGAGAAAACGATGATGAACAATCCCAATCAGTCGTAGTAGCGAAAATAATAGGGAAAGAAGAAGAAGAAGGAGAGGAAATAGGGAAGAAGAAAGAGGAAAGAAGAAAGAAGAGAGATGAGAGAGGACAACCTGAGGTTTTGAGGGAAAAACGTTTATGGGTTCGTCGCCGCTGCATCCCTATTCGAACGGGGAAGAGAGTGAATAGTGTCGATTAGGGCAAATAAAAGATTAAATTGAATTTATATGGAGGTAGGGGTATTTTCATAATTTTAGGGAATTCGATGGGTATTTTGGTAATTTTTGGTAAGCTGGGCTAAACTGGGTCATAGGGTGGTCAAACCGGGGTTTTGGATGGGTGGTTGAGATTTTGGGTCAAAGATGGACGGTTGATATGGGTTTGACTACAGTAGGGGTTTGTGTTAATGGCTAACAAGATTGGCTAAAATGAAATCTTTTTAGATGAAAGGGTAAATGTGGGTAGTTTTGATTGAAATTTCACGGGGTGGGGTTTTTGGACATTCTAGGTTGATTGGCGGGGATCAGATTGGCTTGACTGGGCTCAGATTGGGAAGATCTGGAATGGGTTTGATTTAGTTAATCAAGGGACTGCTCGAAATGGAATCTTTATGTAATGAAGGGGAAAATTAAGGCAGTTTTGTGTGAAATTTCTCAAGGTAGGGTTTCTGAGTAGTTTAAGATGATTGGTATAATCAGATTGAGCCAATTGCACCCGGATCGGGCAAATTTGTAATCCACTCAATATGGAACCTTGAAATGGAATCTTAGTATGATTGAGGGTAAATGGAAGTGTTTTGGGTTGTAATTTCATATGTAGGGGTTTTTTGGTATTCTTGGGTGATTGGAAAGGTCTGATTGGTTTAGATGTGTTCGAATTAAGTGGATATGGGTTGTGGGTGCGAGAATGGTCGAAATAAAATCTTTGTTTGATGGACGGGTAAACAAAGGAATATTGAGTTCAAATTTCATGGGTAGGTGTTTTGGGATGTTCTGGGTCCGATGGTTGTGTCCGACCTAGTGGTTGAGGTGTAAGTGAGGGTAGATCAGGGCCATCAGATAGGTATCAAGTAGGTTTAATGCTAGATCTAAGGGTTTTTTGTATAAAATTTGGGTTTCATAGGTTTTTGGGTGTTTCAGATGGATTGGAAGGGTTTTATTGGGAATTTGGGGTGAATTGGAGGTTTAGGCAGCGGATCGAGCAAAAATCAGGTGCTAACACTAACCTCTTCCCTTAGGGGTGTTGAGGTGCATCGGCCGGCCTCTTTTGGCCAATCTCTCATTGCCAGCTCCCCTCGACCGGTCTCTTACCTCGGACGGCCCCAGTGTTGGTAGGAGCTGGAGGCTAAGGCGTCCTCTCTACAGGTGTCATCCCCCTCGATGTCTGCCTCTTCGACGGGCCCTCACCCGGAAACCTCTTATTGGCTTGGGCTTTCTCTAGTAACATCCACTTCGCATCAACCAACATCTCTACAAAAAAATGAAATACACATCAGTACCTTTAAACAGATAAGAGAGTTGACGTGTTAAGAGCCGTCAGCAAGAACTCCCTTACCAAGGCAGGCAGGAGTGAGTCCAGCAAAAACCAAAGGGAAGTTCTTCCTTCACTAGGGCTTGGCCCGGATTGTTCCCAACACGCGAATGTAGGCAATCACATTGACTTCATCATCTTAAAGAAAGACTTTGGCCTTCTCGACTGGCAAGCAAAGTGAAGGAAGGGGAAATCCATCATATGGATGGCCGAACCATGCTAGATGGCTAGGCAAAATTTCAAAAAAATTTTTTTACCCTTCCGGGAATCGTATTCCTAGTTTTAGAAAAATTGCATTTTTCAAGGATCATTCTTGCACTAAAACTGGACCAGATCTGAAACCAAAAGAAAGGGAGAAGAATGCCTGATACGGATTCCACACATGTACACGTCCAAAGAGGATACCAAAACCAGCTTCCATTAAAGATGGCACAACTTGAATTGAAGTCGGTTCAGCAACGCAGCCCTTCAGCAAGAACTGCAATCTAACTGCTTGGATCGAGCAAGGGATGTGAGCACAAAATTAATCTGACTTTTCCTACAAAGTTAAAAGTAGGAATTGATCTCTATCAATCCAAGAATTGGAGAATGAACTGGGTTTGGGCGGCAAGAGAAGAGGGAGAAAACTAAGAGCAGAAAGGTGAAGTTTTGAGCAGTTCGCCCTCCTTTATTTATAAGCCTTAAAGATCAGCTTCTCCTAATACAATTAGGAGCTTCCTAATCCAAATATTTATTTGGACCTGGACTCCTTAAGTTGATAAGAGTTATCCCCTTATCCCATTGTTGATCTAAGCCCATATTCATACCCAAATTCTCCCAAGTCACATGATTGCTTAAGATGTCATTTGACTTCTTAATTAATCCAATTAATTATGGGCCTTAGGCCCATTAAGCAAGTAGGCTCACGTCCCCTTTTAGTTGCTAGACAATTTGGCTCTCTTTGTATAGGGTGGGACCCCAACAATGACCTCACAAAAGCCCATATGGGTTCAACCTAGCTTCTGTGACAAAGTTTGGCGGAGTTCACTACCAAGCACAGTGAACCCCTGAGTCCATTAGTATGGGCTCTTAATGGGCCCAACATTTACACTAAATGGTGCTTGAGTCCAGCCATCCTATAAAGGCCCAAGGACAATGGTCTTATGTGAGATTATCCCATCAAGTATAATAGCCCTAAGTCATCTTACACTTAACCTCTCAGCCCTTAATGATCAAAAACTACTCGACAAGGGAGGACTTCTCCCTCAGCTACAAGGTGCAGTGTTGCACTCTTTGCTCGGATGGATCCTAAGAATTAAAACCTTTTGCACACCTTTCTCTTAAAACATAATATATATATATATATATATTCATATAAATATATTTTGCAAAACAAATCTCAAACAAGTTTAAAATCAACTGCCAACAGTTTTGGTTTCCATCAGAGAGAGTGCAGTCCCGATCACTCACTTTGTTTGACAAAGGGGCTGATCCTGTCACTATGATCACCCACTCGAGTGAATTCTCAAACTGCCCCAACATACCCAGGTTTTGACCCCCAAAGGATCTTACTAATTGGCATATCAAAGATAGCCCAATCCAGCACCCAGTGCAGTACCATAATCAAGTCTAGGGTTAGGTGTAACTTTTTAGTTTTGCCCACTAGTCTCCAAGGTCAAGGGCATAAGTAGGAAATGGTTTGGGTTCGGTATTTCAAACAAACACACACTACATGTGCTTTGGTTCTAACCCTGGTAGCTGAGACAAGCTACCCCAACCTACTTGGGAGCACATTAGTGTCAGCCTTGGTAGGATAAATTTTCCCAAGTCTATTCAATGGCTGAGAACATTCTAAACTAACACGAGTCTCATAAGTGTCCAATTTAAGGGTAATTAGATAGAAAAACACCAAATATAACATGAATCAATTATGTACTTTTATTCATTTCCAGTAAATGCATATGTACATCAATCTGATTGGAGCTAAGGGCATACACTGTCTAACAGCTCCCACTTGTACTTAGGTCCAATTGAGTATAAGCCGTAGCCTCATACTGTCAATGTGTTTCTCAAACACTTTCTGTGTCAGTGGCTTAGTCAATGGGTCTGCCACATTCTCTGCTGATTTTACCTTCTGAATCTAGATGTCCCCTCTACCAACAATCTCCCATCGATCCAATATTGTCACACAATAGTGGAATGGGTGACCTGGTAGGATTCTAAATTCTAAGATGAACAACTTCATCCATTTAAAAGCCTCATTTACGACAATGTGCTTGGCCTAGGTCATGGACTATTTTTTCTTACTACATAGGACCCCATCATGAAGATGTAACCAGATGTAGACTTTCTATCATCTGGGTCTGACTGGAAGTTGGCATCAATCTACTTACTACACTCACAGCCTGAGCAATATCTAGCAGAGTGCATAACGTGGCATACATGATGCTCCCTACAGTAGAGGCATAGGGAACCTTTCTCATGCCCTCAATCTCCTCGGGAATCTTGGGAGACATACCCTTGGAGAAAGCGACTCCGTGCTTGAAAGGGACAAATCCTTTCTTGGAGTTCTCCATGTTGTATTTGTTGACAATTTTATCAATGTAAGTAGATTGGGATAATCCTATTATCCTTTTTGATCCATCTCTATAGAGTCGAAGTCCCAAAATGTAGGAGGCTTCTGATAACTCTGTATTTTGATGCCTTAACGGGCATCATTTTAGGGTTACCTAGGCCATAGAATAGTCAAAATGTGTCATTTTCCCAGTTAAATTCAATATTATGACCTCTGAGGGTCCCAGTGCAAATCCTGGAGAAGTTTCAGTGCTGAAATGCAGTTTTTGGGAAGTTCGTTGTATTCCAGTTGAGAGAGGGGGTGTTTCTGTGAAAAATTGAGCATAGTGGGGTGCCTCTTATATGCCAAACCCAGATAGGTGCCCCTCCAACTGTATTAGCATACTCCCCTCTCCTTAGCAAACCCTAGGGCACCTCCCTACTCATTCTTTTCACCTCTAACAAACCCTAGCCGCCCTAGGCTATCAAATCTCCACCCTCCACTCTCTTGTAACCTCTAATATCAACCATCCAAACCTTAGCAGCCCCTCACACCCTTAGATCACTCCTTAAACAGCATCCTAGCCTTATACCTCACTCCTTAAACCTCAACCAATCAACTTAGGGCACCATATCACACCAACCAATCACATTTCTCCAAATCTAGGCACCCAAATCTGCTCCCTCCATTCTGGGTGCCCAAATCTCAGCCCTACATAATATTGGGCGCCCTCTCCTTCTCTTTCTAGCCTTAGAAATCCTTAGAACAATCTTAATCCTCCATTCTCAAACCCTAGGGCACCCATATATTTGCATAAACCCAAGAGATACCCATCTCTTCCTCTCTAATCCAAGTTATGTCCACCCTTCTCTATAAAAAGAACCCAAGGGGCCCTTGAGAAGGGGTTGGTCAATTCACCCAGTTTACAAGGCTAAGGTTTTTTGAGGAGTTCAAGGGTTGTAGAAGGGAAAGATGCCTAGATCTTGTCAGGAGGGGTTCTTGCAAGTAGTCCAACCAATTTGCAACTACTGCCACTAGATTTGATCAACCATCCATTTCGTTTTCTTTATTTTCTTTTATGTTACTTTTGGTTGGATTCTGCCCCCAGGTAAGACGGAAGGCTATTCTTGAGAAGTTCAATGGTAGAGGAAGAGGAGAATGCCCAGACAAGAGGAGGGGTTTTTGCTTGTAGTTCGCCTAGCCACTACTGTCACCTCTGGATCCGGATCCCAACCAGTTTCCTATAGTTTTAGATTTACTTTTTACGCATGTTTTTATTTTCCCTTCTTTAATTTCTAGTTTTTTTTTTTATTTCTGCAATTTATTTTTATCAAATTTAATTTTTGTCTTCCTTTCTGCAGATCTAAAATTCGGCCAGGTAAGATAGAAGGCCCAGCTCGAGGAGTTCGAGGGTCAAAGGATAGATCCGGAGACTACTACCTCTGATCGAGTTGTAGATTTTTTATTTAGTTTTTTTTATTTATGTTATTTATTTATTTTTCTGTAAATTTTACTTTTTGCATTGTTAGAATTTTATTTTAATGGATTCAAGTTCAGTTAATTAAATTTTGTGTTTCTGCAATGTCAAATCTTGTTATTTTGTCCGGATTGAAGTACGTAACAATTTTTCCCTCGCTTCCTTATAGATATGACTCCTTTCTCACCACTAATTGTGTTTTGTAGTTAATTTGAGAATAACACTAATTAAATTCTCCTTACTTCGAAGTGGTTAATGACACGCTTCCGGATACAATAACTTCTCCAAGATCTTTCATGGAGAATTGTTGCGAAAGCCATACCTTCACTGTAGTCAACATTCCTACATCATTCCCAATTTGTAGAATGTCGTCTACATATAGAACTAGAAACGTAACCTTATCTCCCACCGATTTCCTATAAACACAGGGCTCATCCGATTTCTACTCAAAGTCAAACTGTTTGACAATAGAGTCAAATTGGATGTCCCAACTTCTTAAAGCTTGCTTAAATTCATAAATGGATCGGTTAAGTTTACACACCATGGGTTCCTGACCAGCATCAATAAAGCCTTGCGGTTGCTGCATAGAGATATTTTTAGTAAGATCTCCATTCAGGAATGCGGTTTTGACATTCATATGCCAAATCTCATAGTCATAGTGTGCTGCTATAACTAGCAGGATCCGTATGGATTTAAGCATGGCCATTGGCAAAAAGGTTTCCTCATAACCGATTCCCTCTTTCTGAGTATACCCTTTTGCTACAAGATGAGCTTTATAGGTCTCAACCTTCCCATCGGGGCCATTCTTCCTCTTGTAGATCCATTTGCAACCAATTGCTTTCACCCTAGGGGGTGGGTCTATGAGAGTCCAAGCTCCGTTGGTTTCCGTGAGTCCATCTCAGCTCTCATGGCATCTACCCACTTCATGGAATTTATGTCTAACATAGCTTCCCCATAAGTCAGGGGATCTTCCTTACTGATCATGGCTTGCATCAAGTAACTTTCTTGATCATAGCCATAACGAATTGGAGGTCTAGAAACTCGGGTAGATCTCCTCATCAAGAACAATTTCCTGACGATGATTGTCCAAGATGTAATCTTGTTCCAAGAAGTAGGCATTTTGACTACAAAACACCTTTTGTTCTCTTGGGTCATAGAAAAAGGTATCCTACAGAGCCTTTGGGGTAGCCTAAAAATAGGCAATGGCTAGTCTTGGATTCCAGTTTGTCAGCACTTATTCTTTTAACATGTGTCGGATAACCCCAAATCTTTAAGTGGATGAGAAGTGATTGGACCATATATAATAGAGCCTGGTTTCTCCTCTTCGACACACTATTTAATTATGGTGTAGCAGGAGGAGATAACTGTGATACAATCCCATTGTCCTTTAGGTAGTCCCTGAATTCATCAGAGAGATATTCTCCTCCTCGATCTGATCGAAGGGCCTTGATTTGTCTCCCCAACTGTTTCTCGACTTCTTGCCTGAACTCCTTGAACTTTTCAAAGGATTCAGACTTATGTCTCATTAGGTACACATAACCATACCAATAGTAATCATTGGTGAAAGTTATGAAATAATAGTGTTGGTTGCATGTCCTAACATTCATGGAACCATATACATCAGTATGTATCAGGTCAAGGGTGTCCGTAGATCTTTCAGGCTTACCTGCAAATGGTCGTTTCATCATCTTACCCTGAAGGCAAGATTCACAAGTTAGAAGATCTTCTACAATTGGAAAATCCAAAGGACCATCTGTAGGTGGGGGGGGGGGTAAGGCTTGGGTGGAAGCGGTCTCTTTGAAAGATAGAAAGAGGTCGGTGAGTAGGGAGATAGGCTTTTTGGGGCTAAGGATGTTGGGGTGAGGAATCAGAGTGAGAGAGTGTTCATGTGCTGGATGCGGAATGTTGAGTATCAGATCCATTTCAATACGACGAGTATCCTTAATTATGGGGGAGATCCTGAAACCCTAAAAGGTAGGGGATAAAGTGACCTATGACGTATTGGGAAAGGGAGCATTGGATTTGCTATCAATTATTAAGTGCGTCACTAGGTTTTGCCATGTGTCTCATAAGGATTTTCTCGAAGATCAGTTTTCCTTCTCCTCAAGATCCCTCATTACTCACGTGTGCTACTACCTCTCGTGCACTTTATTTTAATTGACGTGTCATTTGATTGACATGGCATCTCGCCACATCTTTTGATGGTGTAGGTTCCATGTGGCTAAGGGTATGCCCAGACTTCTCTCGGTTTGGGTCACGAGTGGGCTTGTAAGTTGCGAGTTCTTTGTGCATTTAGCAAATTGTTAGTTTATCGCACGTTCGAACAGGCATGGGGTCCTATCCTGGGTTCAGCCGTGGTTTCCTTTGGTTTGGGTGGCTAGTGAGCTCGGTGAATCGCGGGTTTCTCATGATTTTGTGGTACAGATTGTGAGTTCATTGTAGAACCTATGATATGTTGCAGGTTCATCGTAGTGGGAAAGTTGACGGTGGGTTGTTCGCATGCAACCCCATGGCGTTAATTTAGTGTTTAATGTTCTCTGAGGGTTTGAGCGGACACTATAAACCTACATTAGCCTGCCTACTTATCGATAAGCACTTTGTCCTCTCATTTTCGGGCTTTTATAGTGGGTTCGCTTGTATGCATTAGGTCTAGGGATTTTCCCTGTTTTATAGCTTTGCATAGATTTTGTATGCTTTGTGTTTTTTGGTGGTGGTTTCTTACATTCCATAGCTTAGCCCCCCTGTCATTTGGTGATTTCCTTCCTGTCAATGGTCACTGCTACGCTCAGTTTGTGTGTTTCAGCCCCCCTAACCATTAACGGGAAGGAAATTAGCAAAAGACACTTGAGTTACTATGTGCGACATTCCTTCTTGGCAATGGGTGAGCTAGTGCTGAGTTTCCGGATTTCAATCCCCCATGGCTATTGGCGGGGGGGAAATAGTTGAGAGAACACATGGGATTGCGATCTGTGTTGCCTTTTCCTATCAATGGACAAGTTCGTGTGTGAGTTTTTTCTTTGCATTTCAGCCCCCCCGACCATTGGTAGGAAGGGAGGGAATGGCTAAAGGTGATGCCATTATTGCTTTGGTGGGGTGGAGCCCCCTGGTTGGTTGATGACAAGTGATTCGATTGTTATTGTATTTTGCTGTTAATGGCGGGTCAGAAAATTTGTTAAGTGATGACCACACGGTGGTTATAATTATCACTTTTTTCGATCGTCATGCCATAATAAATGTGGTCTGTCCACTCGTGTGACCTGATTGAGGTGTTCGGTATTTGGAGTGGTGGTTGTTGATGTGGCGTTGTATTTAAATTAATGCACTGTTTTGTCCCGCCTTCAAGAGGGTATATCGGTAACTATATTTTTTTATTGCTTTTTCGTTAAGCATCATTTCGGGTCTTGTGCTAAAGTTCGTTCATCCTCTCTGGTGCTGTTTAGTATTCTGGGTGCATGACAGTTGCCTATAAGGCTGCGTAAGGCGCAATGCATCAGGTCTATATTTTGATTGCCCTTGCATTCGTATATTTGTTGCTCTTGGTGCATTTTCAATTTAATCTCAGCATTTTCTTTGTTCTTTTCTTAGTTTTCTGGCTCATTTGTTGGTTCTTTCACATGGCTCCTTAACCAAAGAAGTTGGAGTGTCCCTTTTTGGATTTTGTTAGGGAGGTCGATACAGCTGAGCTGTTGTTAGAGCAGGAGACAACTGAGGCAACCGATGGGGGGAAGAGTTTTTGGCCTCCAATGCCGGTGGCCAGGGGTGTAGAGGTATATGTGATGTTGTCAATGGCTCCGAGTTGATGTGCCTCTATGGCCGGCCAGATCAGTCAGTGGCATTTAAGTATTAGGAGCCTAGGACCGACAATTCAAAATCCCCAAACAGTTATAGTGCGTAGACAAATTTCATGCTCAGAAACCCTATTTATAATAGAATGTTGCAAGATGTCGGTCTTCTTTACTTCATTGTTGTCGGACTCATACTTTCATTAGCGCATTCAGAGAATTCACGATTATGGTAGAGGACGTGGTTGCATTGTCGGCACTACCCATTAAAGGCTCTGTATCTGTTCAGCATCTCCAGCATGTGGAGTCCATTCCCCACGATCTAAGGGGTCTTTGTGACAAGCTTCTTGCTAAGGTCACTTCTTTCAATTCTTAAGAGGACAAGACCATAGCCTGGGGGAAAATGTCACTGGAGCATTGGTTGGAGTATTGGTTTGAATTGCATGGTGAAGAGGACATGATGGTGTGTGGGGCAAATAGTCAGTGCCACCTTGCCGCCTACATCCTGTACGTGGCTTCTCGTTTTCTCTTCCCTGATATTCCTGATTATGGGTTGCAAACGGTTTTGGTTCCTCTTGTCGTCTTGGTTGCCAGTGGCCATTGACTACCTTTACCATTCATGTTCTTGGGCTATTTATATGCAAAATTAGATGACACCATTCATCAAACAATGGATCCCAGTTGTATATGACGTATTAATTATATTTTTGCTCCTTTCTTATGGATGTTTTTGTGTGAACGGTTTAGTCTTAGTGTCACACCTCGTAGGTTATAGTGTATCCGTGTACCTGTGGCTACTATGGATGGAGACTAGTTCGAAGAGAAAGTGTTCGAGGTCTGTCAGGGGAAGCATTGGCTTCAGGCGAACAGACATAAACATTTTAAGATGAATGAGATAGGTATGTACCTCGCGTCAGTCGACGCCTTCATGCCGAGGCCCTGTACTCGGGCCATTCGGCATGCCATTCCATTCAATGTCGGTATGCCTGTTCCTGAAGATGGTGATCTGTTAGACAGTGTATGCCCTTAGCTCCAATCAGATTGATATACATTATGACATTTATTGTAAATGAATAAAGTACATATTTGATTCATGTTATAATGGTGTGTTTGTTAGACAGTTTTGTATTCCCTTAGCTCCAATCAGATTGATGTACTTTTGATATTTAGTGTAAATAACTAAAGTACATGTTTGATTCATGTTGTGTGGTATGCTTCTGTGTAAGACCCTAAAACTAGACACTTAATGAGACTCGTGTTAGTTTTAAATGTTTACAGCCGTTGGATAAGTCTAGGGAGATTTCTCCTGCCAAGGCTGACACTGGTGTGCTGCCAAATGTTGGGATGGCTTGTCTTAGCCGCCAGGGTGAGACCCAAGGCACACGCAGTGTAGGATTACTTGAATCCTTGAACCGGACCAGATTTCCAGTATTGCCCTGGACCTTGGAGATTGATGGGCAAAACTGGAAAGTTACACCTGACCCCTAGACTCGATTATGATACTGCACTAGGTACTGGATTGGGCTGTCTTTGATATGCCAATCAGTGAGATCCTTAGCTGGGGTCAAAACCTGGGTATGTTGGGACAGTCTAAGAATTCATCTGAGTGGGTGATCATAGTGATGGGATCAGCCCCTTTGTCGGACAAAGGTAATGATCGGGGATGCACTCTCTCTCATGGAAACCAAACTGCCGGCACTTGATTTCAATCATTGGAATTTGTTTTGCAAATTTATATATATGATATATACTTATATACGGTTTCAAAATGTTTGCAAATGGTTTTAATTCCCGGGATCCATGTGAGTAGAGAGTGCAGCACTGTTCCTTGCAGCCGAGGGAGAGGTCCTCTCTTGTCGGGCAGCGCTTGATCATTATGGGCTGAGAGGTTAAGTGTAAGGCCATTTAGGGTAATACCTGATGGGCTAATCTTGCATTTGCCCACAGTCCCTGGGTTTTTATAAGATGGCTTGGCCCAGGGACCACTTAGTGTAAGTGTTGGGCCCATAGATTCCATGTGATGGGCTCAAGGGGTTCACTGGGCTTTCTAGTGAATTCGGATAGGCCTTGTAACAAAGGCTGGGCCAAACCAATGTGGCTGATGTGTAGATCAATGCTTGGATCCCACACCATATAAAGAATCCCAACTGGGCAACAGTTTGGAAACTTATTGAGCACTGCTTTTCTTATTGGGCAGCAGCATTCAAGAGCTCAGTTGAATGTCAGCGTCCTTTAATCCGTTCATTATGAACTACAATATGAACAAGCTGAATGTCAGCGTTCAAGAGCTCAGCAACATGTTGCAATGAGCCGAGGAACTGATTAGAAAGGATGAGTCGATAGCCATGCTTGTTGAAGCTGGCAAATCTGGCAAAAAGAGGAGGGCAAAGAGGAAACCCCAGAAAAAGGCCACTAAGTCTACGAAACAAAAGAAAAACAAGGCATCCAATGCCTGTCACTTCTGCAAGCAGGTCGGCCACTAGAAAAGGAACTGTCCTGCCTACCTGGAATCTAAGAAAGGTACTTTCGAAACTTGTGTCACTGAGACTAATTTGTTAGTCACTTCTGTGTTATGGTGTGTTGACTCCGAGGCTTCAACTCATGCGTGTAATTCACTGCAGGGGTTCAAAGTAAGCAGAAGGCTGAGTGAAAGGGAAGTGATGCGTTTCTTGGGAACGACTGCAAGTGTTGCAGCTGCGGCAATTGGAACCGTAGAACTAGTTTTTGAGAAGGATTTTTTGTACTTAAAGATTGTCTTTATATACAAAACTTAAGAAGAAATTTGATTTTTGTTTCTAAACTGTGTGCTGATGGATATACTGTTTATTTTAGTAATATGATTACTGTTAAACGGAACAATAAATTCATCGCATGTGGGGAACTGGAGAACAGTCTCTATGTTCTACATCCTTCTCTAGAATCTAACTTAACCGAAACTACGTCGGTCGAAATCCCCAAGAAAAGGACTTGTGATATAGTTAGTCCCACGTGCCTGTGGCATTACTGACTTGGACATATCGGTATTGATCAAATCACAAGACTGGTAAAGGATGGTCCTTTGGATTTTCTTACTGTAGAAGATCTTCCCACTTGTGAGCCTTGCCTCCGAGGCAAAATGACAAAACGGCCATTTAACGGTAAGCCTGAAAGATGTACAGGCACACTTGACCTAATACATATTGATGTATGTGGTCTCCTGAGTGTTAGGACTCGTAACCAACACGTGTATTTCATCACCTTCACCGATGATTACTCACGATATGGTTACAAGTACCAAATGAGACAGAAGTCTGAATCCTTTGAAAAGTTCAAGGAGTTCAGACAAGAAGTCGAGAAACAGTTAGGGGGAGAAATTAAGGCCCTTCAATCAGATCGAGGTGGCGAGTATCTCTCTGACGAATTCAGGGACTACTTAAAGGCCAATGGGATAATATCACAGTTAGCTCCTCTTGCAACACTGTAGCTTAATGGTGTTTCAGAGAGGAGGAATAGGACATTGTTAGACATGGTCTGGTCACTCCTCACACGCTCGGAATTACCCACATCCTTTTGGGGATATGCATTATAGACCGCTATCTACGTGTTGAATCGGGTTCCAACCAAATCGGCTCCAAAAACTCCATACAAACTTTGGACCGGAAAGAAACCATGTGTCAAACACTTGAAGATTTGGGGTTGTCCTGCGCACGTTAAAAGAACGAGTGTGGACAAGTTGGAATCCCAGACCAGTCGTTGCCTATTTATAGGCTACCAAAAGGATTCGGGGGGTTATCTATTTTATGACCCAAGTGAGCAGAAAGTGTTCTGCAGTCGAAATGCCTAGTTCTTAGAGACTGATTACATCTTGGAAACCCATCGTCAGGAAATAATTCTTGATGAGGAGAGCCCAGGAGCAGTGGGAGATGTCCCCCAAGTTCTAGGTAGTGACCAACCTAGAAGATCCACCTGGGTATCTAGGCCACCAGTCCGTTATGGTTATGACTAAGATAGTTACCTGGTGGAAGCCTTGACTAGTGAGGAGGATCCCGTGACTTATGTGGAAGCTATGTTGGACATAGATTCTCAGAAGTGGGTGGAGGCCATGAGAGCTGAGATGGACTCAATGGAGGCCAATGGAGTCTGGATTCTAGTAGGTCCACCCTCTGAGGTAAAAGCAATTGGTTGCAAATGGATCTATAAGAGGAAGAAGGGCCCCGATGTTGGACAGTTTTGTATGCCCTTAGCTTCAATCAAAATGATGTACTTTATGAATTTATTGTAAATGAATAAAAGTGCATATTTGATTCAGGTTCCCTTGGTATGTTTCTGTGTAATACCCTTAAACTGGACACTTAATGAGACTCGTGTTAGTTTAGAATGCTCACAGCCAGTGGGTCGGTCTGGGGAGACCTATCCTGATAAGGCTGACACTGTGGTGTCACCAAGTCGGTTGGGGTGGCCTGTCTCAGCTGCTAGGGTGAGACCCTAGGCACATATAGTGTAGGATTAATTGAATCTATGAACTGGACCAGATTTCCAGTGTTGCCCTGGACCTTGGAGATTGATGGGCAAAACTGGAAAGTTACACCCAACCCCTAGACTCGATTATGATACTGGACTAGGTGTCGGATTGGGCTGTCTTTGATGTACCAATCAGTGAGATCCTTAGCGGGGGTCAAAACCTAGGTATGTTGGGACAGTCTGAGAATTCATCTGAGTGGGTGATCATAGTGATAGGATCAGCCCCTTTATCGGACAAAGGTAATGATCAGGAATGCACTCTCACTGATGGAATCCAAGACTGTCGGCAGCCGATTTCAATCGTTGAGATTTGTTTTGCAAAGTATGTTTTATATGAGATATAAAAGTATATATATTATGGTTTCTAAAATGTTTGCAAAATGTTTTAATTCCCGGGATCCACATAAGTAGAGAGTGCAACACTGTTCCTTGCAGCCGAGGGAGAGGTCCTCTCTTGTCGGGTAGTGTTTGATCATTATGGGCTGAGATGTTAAGTGTAAGACCATTGAGGGTAATGCCTGATGGGCTAATCTTGCATCTGCCCACAGTCCCTGGGTGTTACAAGGTGGCTTGGCCCAGGGACCACTTAGGGTAAGTGTTGGGCCCATAGAGCCCATTTGATGGGTTTCAGGGGGTGCACTGTCCATAACAGTGTATTCGGCCAGGCCTTGTAACAAAGGCTGAGCCAAACCCATGTGGCTGATGTGTAGATCAATGCTTGGGTCCCACGCCATACAAGGAAGCCCAATTGGGCAGCAATTAGGAAGGTTAAGTGAGCACATAAGCTTAATGGGCCTAAAGCCCATTTCGAACTGGGCTATTTAATTAGTTAAATATGGGGGCGAATTCTGAGATGGATTAGCAGATAGGATAGGGTCTTGACCCTATCCACTCAGAGAGTCCAGATTTGAATGTGATTCAGATCTAGAAACCTCCTAATGAGATTAGGAGAAAGCTAATCTAATTTGCAGATAAGATAGGGGTTAATCCTTATCACCTAAAGAGATGTTTTGATCCAAATAAGATTTGGATCAGCAACTCCTAATTTGATTAGGAGCTGATCCTTTGGGGTTACAATTAAGGAAGGGGCGGCAGCTAAAATAATAGAGATTATTCACATTCTCTTGTGTGCTGAAAAACACAGAAGAATGAATTAAGCAACCCTGCAAAATTCTTTCTTGCCGCCTCCTGGTACTTGCCGCCCTGTTTGCCAGTTCGATCTCCAGTTGTGGGAGAAGTCAAGATTCGATCTTGACATTAGTTCTTTGAGAAAGAATTGACAGGAAGCTGCGCTCACGTGCCATCCTGCTGTTTCTTGCGAAGGACAAAGTTCTTGGAGAAGAACACTACTGATTCTGCTTCATCCTACACTGCTCCATCTTCAGTGGGAGCAGTCTTTGGATCCTTCCTTGGGCGTGAACACCTTTGTTGGGAGATATTATTTCTCCGTATCAGGTATAATCCTCTCCTACTCCTTTTGGTTCAGATCTGGCTCAGTTTATGGTTCAAGATTGATCCTTGAAAATATGATTTTCTAAATAGGGAATGCGATTCCCAATTGAAAGGGAGAGAAAAAGTTTTGAAATCCGCCCCTTTATTCCACAAGATTTGGGCGTCCATACGATGGATCTCTCATTGCATCAGTGGTACTAGAGCCAGGTTCAAATCTTGAACCAATTTGTTTCAGATCTGAACCTGCGCAAATGGGCAAAAGGCGTTCTACCCAATTTGCGCAGATATGGGTTTTGGGAAATTTGTTCCCAAAATTAATGGGTGAATAATCTGAAATTAATTTTATATAAATCTGATTATTGTTTAGAATTGTTCTTTATGATTTTCTTGATTTATGGGTTGTTCGTACAAGAGGAGATCGAAATCTCAATTTGCGCAGGGAACCTGTGATTTTGCAGATTATGGGTTATTTTGTTACATTTGGTCTGTAAAAGAATTTTTTTTTTATTTTTTAGACGGAATGTATAGGTATTCGATCTATTGTAATTATTAATAGAAATTAGGATTTCTATTTATTTTATTTTGGATCGAAGATGGCAGCGCAGAAAAGGAGAACTCGCAGAGGAAGAGATTTCGCAGATGGGAGAATTGCTATCTGCGATTTGCAGTGTGTGAAACTGCAACCTGTGATCTAACCTTTGTTTTGCAGGAAGGATTGTGCGAACAATCCTGTTTGTCTGATTCTTGTTTTTCTTTTATCAGTATTTAATTTTAGATTATTTTCTTGAATTAAAGATTTAATTAAAGATCAAACCCTAGACCTATTCGAACCAAGATTGGTTCAAATAGTTTGGACCGAATCTAGGGTTTAATCAAGGCTGAAAGTCAGCCCTAATTTTCCCACCAATGGGCCTGAGGATTGATGTTTAATTATATGATTAATTCAGCCCAACCTGTAAAGGCCCAATTTTAAATAGTTAAAACTGCTAAAAGCCCACTTAACTCTTAAAGCTATATGGGCCGAACCATTCAACCCTAATTCGGCCCATATACCTAGATAATATTAATGGTTAATATTATGGATTCAAAATGGGCTTTAGATGGACTTTACAGATAATTAATTGATTGGATCAATTTATTCCTGCATGAGATGTTATGTGTGATGTGCTACGTACATGGGCCATAAGTGTTTGGCCCATGCTCAATCGACAGTGGCTCTTGTGCACACCATGGCTGAATGCACATCATTGCCATGGTGTCCCTTTTGGTCATTGGATGACCTTTCTCAGTGGTGGGCCCCACACCTCATGAAGAGGTTATGTGCGGAACCCTAGCCGATTTAGGCCCACCAAAATCTGGCTTTATGAAAGTCAGTGGAAGCCACTTTGGTTTGACCTAGATCAAACTAGGGCGTAATTAACTGTTCCCTCCAGCTAATATGAGTGCATGTGATAGGGAAATTCATATGATGAACTCTCTAAAGGCCTTCCATCATTAGCATGAGGATGGGTCCTTCAGTAATGAGGAAATGCACAAGAAAATGGGCTATCCATTTGCTTTGGGCTTGTCTGAATGTTTCATAAGATGATAGGGGCGTCATAGACCGATGTGGGAGGGGCTTCACCAGAAAATGGGAACTCTCTCATGGTACCTTGGCATTCACGAATATGATGGGTAAGCACTCACTAGACAGAAAAGTTTACCTGAAAACGGCTCTGAACCTTGTCTGACAGAGGCCAAAGGGAAAACTCATATGATGAGTGGATATGATCATTCACAGAAAGGTGGTGGGGTTATGTAGCTGAAACAGTTGGCTCCATGCACCCTATGTGATTTTCCACATTTCCAGAGACAACTCGCAGTCTTCATCACTGAGAAGGGAGGGAAATCTCAGAGATGAATAAATGGAAATGGAACGTAGATTAAAATCCATATCTATGTAATGAACATGAATCAAATTAGGTTGTGGACTGGTGTTTGCTCTTTTATCAGAAAATGGCAAACGGACAATTTGCAAAGCTGCTTGATGACAACAAGCTAAAGGGCCCAAACTATGCTGATTGGTACAGGAACCTTATGTTGGTCTTAACCTCTGAAAAGTTGGATAAGGTAGCCAAGAATCCTGCCCCGGATCGTCCGGGAGATAGGGCTTCCGAGGCCCGGAGAAGAGAATACCAAGAATGGGAGGAGAAAAACTCCCTTGCCCGCTGCTATATCATTGCCTCTTTGGACAATCCAATTCAGAGGCAGTTCGATCAGATCGAACTTGCTAAGGACGTATTGGATAGTCTGAAGACAATGTACGAAGAACAGAATCGTTCTACTTGGTAGAAGGTCTTGAAACAGTTCATGACCGCGCAGATGTCCAAGGGCCAACAAGTTCACGACGATTGTCTCCGGATGATGGGCTATATCAACGAACTGGAGGCTCTTGGATCCAGGCTGGATCTAGTATCAAAGATCGATGCTATTCTCAACTCTCTGCCTCCATCCTTTAATCCATTCATCATTAACTACAACATGAACAAGCTGAGCATCAGCTTGCAGGAACTCAGCCATATGTTGCAGTGGGCCGAAGAATTGATTAAAAAGGATGAGCCCATTGCCATGCTTGTTGAAACTGGCAAATCGGGCAAGAAAAGGAAGGCAAAGAGAAAGCCCCAGAAGAAGGCTTCCAAACCCAAGAAACAGAGGAAGGACAAGGCATCAGATGCCTGTCATTTTTGCAAGAAGACCGGCCATTGGAAAAGAAACTGTCCTGCCTACCTGGAATCCAAGAGAGGTAATCTCGAAACTTGTGTTATAGAAACCAAGTTATTGTTAGCTTCTGCATCCTGGTGTATTGACTCAGGGGCTTCAACTCATGCGTATAACTCACTGCAAGGGTTCAAGGTAAGCAGAAAGCTGAGTGAAGGAGAAGTCACACTCTATTTGGGGACTACTGCAACTGTTGCAGCCGCGGCCAAGGAAACCGTGGAGTTATTTTTTAGAGAAGGAACAATTGTACTGAAAGATTGTCTTTAGTAATACGATTACTATTAACAGAAATAACAGATTCATCGCATACGGGGAACTGGAGAACGGTCTCTATGTTCTACATCCTTCTCTAGAAACTAACATAACCGAAACTACGTCGGCTGAAATCCCCAAGAAGAGAGCCCGTGATACAGTTAATCCCACGTGCCACATCGGTGTTGACTGAATCACAAGGCTAGTAAAGGATGGTCCTTTGGATTTTCTAACTGTAGAAGATCTTCCCACTTGTGAGCCTTGTCTGCAAGGCAAGATGACGAAATGGCCATTTGACGGTAAGCCTGAAAGATGTACAGGCACACTTGACCTTATACATACTGATGTATGAGGTCCCCTGAGTGTTAGGACACGGAATCAACACGTGTACTTCATCACCTTCACTGATGATTTTTCACGATATGGTTACGTGTACCTAATGAGACACAAGTCTGAATCTTTTGAAAAATTCAAAGAGTTTAGACAAGAGGTTGAGAAACAGTTAGAGAGAAATTAAAGCCCTTCGATCAGATCAAGGTGGCGAGTATCTCTCTGACGAATTCAGGGACTACTTGAAGGATAATGGGATAGTATCACAGTTAGCTCCTCCTGCTACACCACAACTTAACGGTGTTTCAGAGAGGAGGAATAGTACCTTATTGGATATGGTCCGGTCACTTCTCATACACTCAGAGTTACCCACATCCTTTTGGGGTTACGCATTAGAGACTGTGATTTACGTGCTGAATCGGGTTCCAACCAAATCTGTTCCGAACACTCCATATGAACTTTGGACCGAAAAGAAACCAAGTGTTAGACACTTGAAGATTTGGGGTTGTCCAGCACATGTTAAAAGAACAAGTGCAGACAAGTTGGAATCCATAAATAGCCGTTGCCTATTTGTAGGCTACCCAAAAGGCTCTGTGGGTTACCTATTCTCTGACCCAAGTGAGCAGAAGGTGTTCTGCAGCCAAAATGCACAATTTTTGGAAACCAATTATATCCTGGACACCCATCGTCATGAAATAGTTCTTGATGAGGAGGGCTCAGGAACAGTAGGAGATGTTCCACAAGTTCCAAGTAGTGACCAACCTAGAAGATACACTCGGGCATCCAGGCCACCAGTCCGTTGTGGTTATGACCAGGATAGTTACTTGGTGGAAACCTTGCTAGTGAGGAGGATCCCATGACTTACACGGAAGCTATGTTGGACATAGATTCCCAGAAGTGGGTGGAGGCCATGAGAGCAGAGATGGACTCAGTGGAGACCAATGGAGTCTGGACTCTGGTAGATCCGCCCTCCGGGGTAAAAGCAATCGGTTGCAAATGGATTTACAAGAGGAAGAAGGGCCCCGATGGTAGGGTTGAGACCTTTAAAGCTCATCTAGTGGCGAAAGGGTACACTCAGAAAGAGGGCATTGACTATGAGGAAACCTTTTTGCCTATGGCCATGCTTAAATCCATTAGGATCCTGCTAGTTGTAGCAGCATACCATGATTATGAGATTTGGCAGATGGATGTCAAAACTGCATTCCTGAATGGAGATCTTACTGAAGATATATCTATATGCAGCAGCCACAAGGCTTCATTACTGCAGGTCAGGAAAACATGGTATGTAAACTTAACAGATCCATTTATGGACTTAAGCAAGCTTCTAGAAGTTGGAACATCCGTTTTGACTCTACTATCAAATCGTTTGACTTCGAGCAGAATCCGGATGAACCCTGTGTCTACAGGAAGTATAGTGGAGATAAGGTTACCTTCTTGGTTCTGTATGTAGATGACATTCTACTCATTGGGAATGATGTAGGAATGTTAACTACGATGAAAGTATGGCTTTCACAGCAATTCTCCATGAAAGATCTAGGAGAAGCCTCCTATATACTGGGTCTTCAACTCTATAGAGATAGATCAAAGCGGATAATAGGATTATCCCAATCTACTTACATTAACAAAATAGTCAAAAGATACAGCATGAAAACTCCAAGAAAGGAAATGTTCCTTTCAGGCATGGAGTCACTCTCTCCAAGAAGATGTCTCCCAAGACTTTTGAGGAGATTGATGGCATGAAAGACATTCCCTATGCCTCTGCCGTAGGGAGCATCATGTATGCCATGCTGTGCACTTGTCCTAACATTGCTCAGGCAATGAGTGTAGTAAGTAGATTTTAGGCCAACCCAGGGCAAGAGCACTGGACTGCTGTGAAAAACATACTTAAGTACCTTTGAAGGACAAAAGAGTTTTGTCTAATATTCAATAGTAGTTCACTACAGATGCAAGGGTATACAGATGCTGATTTCCAGTCGGATTCAGATGATAGAAAGTCTACATTTGGATATGTTTTCACGATAGGATCGTGTGTTGTTTCCTGAATGTCAACAAACAGGGGTCCTAAGTAGCAAATTAATAGTCCATAACCCAAACCAAACGCATTGCCGTAAGTGAGGCTGCCTTATGAAGGAAGGTGTTCATTCCTGAATTTGGAAATTCAGCACATCACCCATTCCACTGTTGTATGACAACGCTGGACCTACGGGAGGATGATGTTAAGAGGTAGCATCAGCAGAGAATGTGGTAGACCCATTGACTAAGCCACGGACACAGAAAGTGTTTATGAAACACATGGAAAGCATGGCACTCCGGCTTGTACCTGATTGGACCTAAGTGCAAGTGGGAGCTGTTGGATAGTTTTGTATGCCCTTAGCTTCAATCAAAATGATGTACTTTATGAGTTTATTGTAAATGAATAAAAGTGCATATTTGATTCATGTTCCCTTGGTATGTTTCTGTGTAATACCCTTAAACTGGACACTTAATGAGACTCATGTTAGTTTAGAATGTTCACAGCCAGTGGGTCGGTCTGGGGAGACCTATCCTGATAAGGTTAACACTGTGGTGCCACAAAGTCGGTTGGGGTGGCCTGTCTCAGCTGCCAGGGTGAGACCCTAGGCACATACAGTGTAGGATTAATTGAATCTATGAATTGGACCAGATTTCCAGTATTGCCCTGGACCTTGGAGATTGATGGGCAAAACTGGAAAGTTACACCCAACCCCTAGACTCGATTATGATATTGCACTAGGTGTCGGATTGGGCTGTCTTTGATGTACCAATTAGTGAGATCCTTAGCGGGGGTCAAAACCTGGGTATGTTGGGACAGTCTGAGAATTCATTTGAGTGGGTGATCATAGTGACAGGATCAGCCCCTTCGTCGGACAAAGGTAATGATCGAGGATGCAGTCTCACTGATGGAAACCAAGACTGCCGGCAGACGATTTCAATCGTTGAGATTTGTTTTGCAAAGTATATTTTGTATGAGATATAAAAGTATATATATTATGGTTTCTGAAAGGTTTGCGAAAAGGTTTTAATTCCCGAGATCCATATAAGTAGAGAGTGCGATACTGTTCCTTGCAGCCGAGGAAGAGGTCCTCTCTTGTCGGGCAGTGCATGATCATTATGGGCTGAAAGGTTAAGTGTAAAACCGTTGTGGATAATACCTAATGGGCTCATCTTGCATCTGCCCACAGTTCCTGGGTGTTACAAGGTGGCTTGGCACAGGGACCACTTAGGGTAAGTGTTGGGCCCATAGAGCCCATTTGATGGGTTTCAGGGGGTGCACTGTCCATAATAGTGTATTCGGCTAGGCCTTGTAACAAAGGCTGAGCCGAACCCATGTGGCTGATGTGTAGATCAATGCTTGGGTCCCACGCTATACAAGGAAGCCCAACTGGGCAGTAGTTAGGAAGGTTAAGTGAGCACATAAGCTTAATGGACCTAAAGCCCATTTCGAACTGGGCTATTTAATTAGTTAAATATGGGGGCAAATTCTGAGATGGATTAGCTGATAGGATAGGGTCTTGACCCTATCCGCTCAGAGAGTCCAGATTTGAATGTGATTCAGATCTAGAAACCTCCTAATGAGATTAGGAGAAAGCTTATCTAATCTACAGATAAGATAGGGGTTAATCCTTATCACCTAAAGAGATGTTTTGATCCAAATAAGAATTGGATCAACAACTCCTAATGGGATTAGGAGCTGATCCTTTGGGGTTACAATTAAGGAAGGGGCGGCAGCTAAAATAATAGAGATTATTCACATTCTCTTGTGTGCTGAAAAACACAGAAGAAAGAAATAAGCAACCCTACAGAATTCTTTCTTGCCACCTCCTTGTACTTGCCGCCCTGTTTGCCAGTTTGATCTCTAATTGTGGGAGAAGTCAAGATTCGATCTTGACATTAGTTCTTTGAGAAAGAATTGACAGGAAGCTGTGCTCACGTGCCATCCTACTGTTTCTTGCGAAGGACAGAGTTCTTGGAGAAGAACACTGCTGATTCTGCTCCATCCTACACTGCGCCATCTTCAGTGGAAGCAGTCTTTGGATCCTTCCTTGGGTGTGAACACCTTCGTTAGGAGATATTATTTTTCCGTATCGGGTATAATCTTCTCCTACTCCTTTTGGTTCAGATCTGGTTTAGTTTATGGTTCAAGATTGATCCTTGAAAATATGATTTTCTAAATAGGGAATGCTATTTCCAATTGAAAGGGAGAGAAAAATTTTTGAAATTCGCCCCTTTATTCTGCAAGATTTGGGCGTCCATATGATGGATCTCTCATCGCATCACCCGATGGCAAGATTGAGACCTACAAAGCTCATTTGGTGGCAAAAGGGTATACTCAGAAAGAAGGCATCGACTATGAGGAAACCTTCATTGCTGCTGGTCAGGAACACATTGTATGTAAATTGAATACATCCATATATGAACTTAAGCAAGCTTCTAGGAGTTGGAGCATCCATTTTGACTATGCCGTCAATTTGTTTGACTTTGAGCAGAATCCGGATAAGCCCTGTGTTTATAGGAAGTCCAGTGGGGATAAGGTCACCTTTTTGGTGTTGTATGTTGATGATATCCTACTCATTGGGAATGATGAAGGAATGTTGACTTCGGTCAAGGTATGGCTTTCGTAGCAATTCTACGTGAAGCGGATAATTGGATTATCCCAGGCTGCTTACATTGACAAAATAGTCAAAAGGTACAGCATGGAGAACTCCAAGAAAGGGAACGTTCTTTTTAGGCACGGAGTCATTCTCTCCAAGGGGATGTCTCCCAAGACTCCTGAGGAGATTGAGGGCATGAAGGACGTTCCCTATGTCTCAGCCATAGGGAGCATCATGTATGCCATGCTGTGCACTTGCCCTGACATTGCTCAGGCGGTGAGTGTGGTAAGCAGATTCCAGGCCTACCTAGGACAGGAGCATTGGACTGCTGTGAAGAAAATACTCAAATACCTTCGAAGGACAAAAACGTTTTGTCTGGTACTCGGTGGTAGTTCACTACAAATTCTGGGGTATACTGATGCCGATTTCTAGTCGGATCCAGATGATAGAAAGTCTACATCTAGGTATGTTTTCATGACAGGATCGTGTGTTGTTTGCTGGAAAAGTAGCAAATAGGGGTCAACGGCAGACTCCACAACTGAAGCTGAGTAAATTGCCACAAGTGAAGCTGCAATGGAAGCCATGTGGATGAAGAAGTTTGTTCACAATTTATGAGTGGTTCTGTCCAGCACATCACCCATTCCATTGTTGCATGACAACAATGGAGCGATCGCCCAGGCTAAAGAGCCTCGGGCCCACTCGAAGTCAAAGCACATCAAGAGGAAGTACCATGTACTGCGGGAGATTGCTGGTAGAGGGGACGTCCTGATTCAAAAGGTAACATCAGCAGATAATGTGGCAGACCCATTAACTAAGCCACACACACAAAAGGTGTTTGAGAAACACGTGAAAAGTATGAGACTCTGGCTTGTACCAGATAGGAACTAAGTGCAAGTGGGAGCTGTTAGACAGTTTTGTATGCCCTTAGCTCCAGTCCGTTTGATGTACTTTTGATATTTAGTGTAAATAACTAAAGTACATGTTTGATTCATGTTGTGTGGTATGCTTCTGTGTAAGATCCTAAAACTGGACACTTAATGAGACTCGTGTTAGTTTTAAATGTTCATAGTTGTTGGATAAGTCTAGGGAGATTTGTCCTACCAAGGCTGACACTGGTGTGCTGCCAAATGTTGGGGTGGCTTGTCTCAGCTGCTAGGGTGAGACCCAAGGCACACGCAGTGTAGGATTACTTGAATCCTTGAATCGGACCAGATTTCCAGTATTGCCCTGGACCTTGGAGATTGATGGGCAAAACTAGAAAGTTACACCTGACCCCTAGACTCGATTATGATACTGCACCAGGTGTCGGATTGGGCTGTCTTTGATATGCCAATCAGTGAGATCCTTAGTAGGGGTCAAAACCTGGGTATGTTGGGACAGTCTGAGAATTCATCTGAGTGGGTGATCATAGTGACGGAATCAGCCCCTTTGTCGGACAAAGGTAATGATCGGGGATGCACTCTCTCTGATGGAAACCAAGTTGCCGACAGTTGATGTCAATCGTTGGAATTTGTTTTGCAAATTTATAAATATGATATATACTTATATATGGTTTTGAAATGTTTGCAAATGGTTTTAATTCTCGGGATCCATGTGAGTAAAGAGTGCAGCACTGTTCCTTGCAGCTGAGGGAGAGGTCCTATCTTGTTGGGCAGTGCTTGATCATTATGGGCTGAGAGGTTAAGTGTAAGGCCAATTAGGGTAATACCTGATGGGCTAATCTTGCATCTACCCATAGTCCCTGGGTTTTTATAAGATTGCTTGGCCTAGGGACCACTTAGTGTAAGTGTTGGGCCCATAGAGTCCATGTGATGGGCTCAAGGGTTTCACTAGGCTTTCTAGTGAATTTGGCTAGGCCTTGTAACAAAGGCTGGGCTGAACCTATGTGGCTGATGTGTAGATCAATGCTTGGGTCCCATGCCATACAAAGAATTTTGAGCACTAATTTTCTTAATTGGTCTAAAAGCTCATTTCGACCTGGGCTGATATGATCACCCACTTAAGGGGGCGTATCTGCAGATAGGATTAAGATTAACCTCCTAACGAGATCAAGAGTGGGCTGATCTATTCTGCAGATAGGATTAAGATTATCCCCTATCCAAATACAGATTTAGATTGGGATAACTCCTAATTGGATTAGGAGGTTTCTTAATCACTAAGAAAGGAGGAAACCCTAATCTAGAATTACAAGAATTCGACCTAGGGTTTTGCAGTTACTTCTTCTGTAATCTGAGTTAGGATCTCACCTTCTCTAAGCTGAAATCTGCATTCACGACACTTTCAGCCTTAGGAACTCCTCCAGCTACCGCCGCCTTACTACTTGGTTCAAACTCCTTTGAAGGGACGATCAAGAAGCTTGTTCTTGATATCAGTCTTTGCTGAAAGACTGGTTTGGCTCGGTGCTCTAAGCCTCCAATGGATTCTTGTGAAAAGTTCAGTACGTGGGACGTACACTGTTGGTTCTGCCCCACTGTCACTGTGTCATCTTCAGCGGGAGCAGATCTTGGATCTTTCTTTAGGCGTGAACACCAACGTTGGGAGATATTGATTCTCTGTATCAGGTATAACCCTTCCCTTTGTTCTTGGTTCAGATTTGGTTTGGTTTGGTTCAAGCAAGATCCTTGAATTTTTTATTCTAAAATCAAGGAATACGATTCCCAGTTGGATGAAAGGTTGGAAATTTTTGAAATTTGCCCACCCACTCCGCAACCTTTTTTGCGTCCATACGATGGATCCTACCATTCTTTTAGTGTTTCTGTGTAATACCCTTAAATTGGACACTTATGAGACTCGTGTTAATTTAGAATGTTCATAGCCGTTGGATAACTCTAGGGAGATTTATCCTGCTAAGGCTGACACTGATGTGCCGCCAAGTGTTGGGGTGGCCTGTCTCAGCTGCCAGGGTGAGACCCGAGGTACATGCAGTCGGCAAAACTGGTACATGCTAAGAATGACTTGAAACCCTGAACCGGACCTGATTTCTAGTATTGCACTGGACCTTGGTGATTAGTAGGCAAAACTGGAAAGTTACACCTGACCTCTAGACTCGATTATGATACTGCACTAGGTGTCGGATTGGGCTGTCTTTGATATGCCAATCAGTGAGATCCTTTGCGGGGGTCAAAACCTAGGTATGTTGGGACAGTATGAGAATTCATTTGAGTGGATGATCATAGTGACAGGATCAGCCCCTTTGTCGGACAAAGGTAATGATCGGGGATGAACTCTCTCTGATGGAAACCAAGACTGCTGGCAACTGATTTCAATCGTTGAAATTTGTTTTGCAAAATATATTATATACGGATATACATATATATTATGGTTTCAAAATGTTTGCAAAAGGTTTTAATTCCCGGGATCCATGTGAGTAGAGATTGCAGCACTGTTCCTTGTAGCCGAGGGAGGGGTCCTCTCTTGTCAGGTAGTGTTTGATCATTATGGGCTGAGAGGTTAAGTGTAAAACCATTGAGGGTAATAACTGATGGGCCAATCTTGCATCTGCCCATAGTCCCTGGGTTTCTATAAGGTGGCTTGGCCCAGGGACCACTTAGTGTAAGTGTTGGGCCCATTAGGAGTCCATGTGATGGTCTTCAGGGGGTTCATTGTCTTTTCAGTGAATTCGGCCAGGCTTTGTAATAGAGGCTGGGCTGAACCCATGTGGCCGATGTGTAGATCAATGTTTGGGTCCCATGCCATTCAAAGAAGCCCAACTGGGCAGCAGTTTGGAAGGTTAATGAGCACATAGAATTATTGGGCCTAAAGCCTATTTCGAACTGGTTTAGTTAGACTAATTAAAAGAGAGGGGCAGATCTGGGATTGGATCAGCAGATAGGATAGGGCCTTACCCTATCCACTCAGAGAGTCTAGATCTGAATATAGATTAGGATCTAGAAACCTCCTAATGAGATTAAGAGAGAGCTGATCTAATCTGCAGATAAGATAAGGATTTATCCTTATCACTTAAAGAGAGTCCAGATTCAAATAAGGATTTGAATTAGGAAACTCCTAATGGGATTAGGAGCTGATCTCTTTAAGCCTATAAAAGGAGGAGGGGGGCGAACCATTCAGTTCATCCCATCACATCCCAAATTCCAGAGATCAGATCTCAGATCATACAGAGAGGACAACAAAAGTGTAACTGCGCCATCTTCTTCGTGCATTCTCCTTTAGTTGCTGCCATAGCCAGTTCGACCTCCATTGTTATAGGAACGATCAAGAAGCGTTCTTGATATCAGTTTTTGGTGAAAAACTGATTGGGAGTCGTGCTCACCTACCCTTCAGTGAATTCTTGGTGAAGGATTTGGTTCTTTGGAAGAACACTGTTAATTCTGCTCCATCCTACAGTATGTCATCTTTAGTGGGAGCAGTCTTTGGATCATTCTTTGGGCGTGAACACCTCCATTGGAAGATATTATTTCTTCATATCAGGTATATTCCTCTCCTACTATTTTTGGTTCAGATCTGGTTCGGTTCTTGGTTCAAGATTGATCCTTGAAAAATGCAGTTGTTCTAAAATAGGGAATGTGATTCCCAGATGGAAGAGAGAAAAATTTTTGAAATTTCGCCCTACCTTCCTATAGGGTTCGGCCATCCATATGATGGATCTCTCATCCCTTCAGTGGTATCAGAGCCATGGTTCAAATCTTGAACCAAAATAGATTAGATCTGAACCTGCGCAAATGGGTAGAAGGCGTTCTACCCGATTTGCGCAAATTAGGGTTTTTCTGGGAAATCGATTCCCATTTAAAGGGAAAATGATTTGAAATTATTTTTTATAAATCTGGAATTTATTTAGAATTGTTCTTTATGATTTTCTTCATTTATGGGTTGTTCGTACAAATGGAGATCGAAATCTTGATTGGCGCAGAAAATCTGCGATTTCGCAGTTCTATTCATTCTAGTCTATAATTATTTTTTTTTAATTTTTAGATTGAATGTATAGGTATTCGATCTGATGTAATATTAATAGAAAATTAGGGTTTTTCTATTTTATTTTTATTTTCGCAGATGGGAAAATCGTTATCTGCGATTTGCAGTTTATGAAACTGCAAACTGTGATCTGACATTTGTTTTGCAGGTTGGAGATGTGCGAACATCCCTGTGACTGATTCTTGTTGGTTCTTTAATCAGTAAATTTAATTTCAAATCATTTCTTGAATTAAATCTTTAATTAAAAATCAAACCCTAGACCCATTCGAAACAGATGGGTCCAAACTGGTTGGACCAAATCTATGGTTCGATGGAGGCTGATTGTCAGCCCTAATTTCCCACTTTTGGATCAAGGGATTGATGGTTAATTATGAGACTTAATTCGGCCCATGATGTGTGGCTCATTGTCACACTAGCAAGTGCACTAGCCGTTCAAGTAATAAAGTAGTGAGTGAAGTATCGTTCCCACGAGGATTTAGGAGACAATTACCAATACTAAACTGGGCACTTCTTATCTGATCAACAATAAATCAAAACTTTATTCAAAACCAAAAGATTCTAAACTAAAATCTATCTAAATTATTGGCCCAATTGCCTTCAATTCAGGTTAGAAGAGTAAGCAGTTAATGTTAATCTCAGAATTCAGTAATCAATCAAGTTGAATCATTCGAATAGATTGTGATTAAGCCTTGGTTTGGTGAAACCCCAAGGTCATGAATAGACTCTTTCGAGTGCATATTCATCTTATGCATTAGTGGTGGTCCCCATATTTTTATCAAGGTTCTAATCCCATGTATGCATTTCTTCAAATAATTCTAAGGCATCAATTCAAATCTGAATTGATCACCAACTGAATTGTGCAAATTATCTCTAACCTTGCATCCAATTCAGTTCTTGAATAGTAGATATGAATTCCTAGAGTCTTTCTTAAGCACTCTAAGAATTCCAAGCATTAGATTAATTCAGCCAATATGAAATTTGCAGATCTGAATTCTCTTTCAAGCAATTCAGATCTTGCAATCTCAGATCTGAGAATTCAGATCTAAGTTTTAAAAGTTAATTGGCCGAAATACATCAAGAAAGAATGGAGGGAGAAAGAAAAAAAATTACAACAAGGAAGTTGAATTCAAATCAAAGGAAAATGAAACTAGAATAGAATGATTATAATAAATCTCTGAATCAAAAACCCCCAATTTCGAATTCACCATCTCTTCTTGCTAGCTTGACTTGAACTCCTTCAGCCCCTTCTTCTTCTTCTTCCTTGCGCCTAGCCCTTCTTCTCTTCCTTCTCTTCAAGGAGTTTGAACCTCTAGGAGTGGGAGAGCCTTTCTCTCAAGCAATTGAACACCTTCCCCCCTTCTAGAGGCCTCCTTATATAGATTTTCAAGGGGGCTCTTGCCCCTTCTTGAAGCCTCTAGAATGGGGTGTATTACACCCCCTTCTTGATCTTTTTAGAGTTCTCTTGAAAGCCTTTTAAGAGTTGCTGCCCCTAGCTCTTTGGGCTGCTATTTGGGCTACACTTAGGCTCCTTCTTAGCACATGATAGCTACACTCTAGGCTGCTCTTTTGGGCTTAGAATGGGCCTTCTCTATTGGGCTGAATTTTACTCTTTGCTAGGCTTTCTTTTCTTGGGTTTTCTCAAGGAATCAACTTGTTCTTCTTGGGCCGAAGTGCTCTCTCTTGCTTCCACAACCGGACTGGGCTGAAATTGGTCTTTTTGAACCTTCTTTTCTTGCCTTTTTTCTTCCTTTTTCTTGGATTAATTACCCTAAGATCTTTTCTTATCATTAAACTAAATTAGGGTAAAATTAAATAAAAATGGCATAAAAATCCATGCAAAGACCTCATAAATTATAGATAAATTGTATGTTCATCAAATACCCCCACACTTAAGCTTTTGCTTGTCCCCAAGCAAAGACATCATCCATAAACTGAACATTCCCCCCTTCTATTCTCACCATTTACCTGGTGGATGTTTAAGATAGAAATGTTTTGAGTAGTCGGGGAACTTCTGTATGTGTTCAGCTCTTATTCTTGTAAATTACCATTTAACACATGTATAAGATACAAGGAAAGGAGAATATGAATTTCTTCAAAGTCCAGCTTTCACTCCCAATAAATATATAAATTAGCTCCTTAATTGTCAAAGTTAATAATCTAATTGCACTAAGTTTCTCATCTGTAACTATATCTTAATGAGAGTTCAACTTTAGTATGGCCCTTTGAACCTCAGCTGTCACCATAATTACTTATTTCAAGGGGTGAGTGCATTTTATGCTTCGTCTCACCCTTTTCTTTTTTTAATGTGAGTGCATTTTATGCTCCATCTCACACTCTTCTTTTTCTCTCTCTCTTTTTTTTTTGGTGTGAGTGCTTTTTATGCTCCATCTCACACTGGTCACATGCTTGAGGTAGATACAAGACTCATGTTTTGAGCTATTAGTTTTACTATTCAGCTCAAAATAGTGGAGTTAATTTGGGCTCAATTATTGAACCTCATGTATCAGCATTTCAGATGTGCACTAGCTTTCTTGACCATTAACAATGAAATCAAGTGCTTTCATACACATGAAGGTAGTTAAGGCTAGTTATGCTGAAAGACATATTCAGTTCCCTCAACTCATTGTATTCCTTCTTAAAAAATCACCTAATAAATATCCATGAACTTGAGGGGTTTCAGTCTACTTGGATATGTCATTGCCTGCATATGTGTGTTGGGGTGAATGAGGTGCATGGTTTCAGCTCCCACACCCTAGCCTCAGGCTCACTCCCCCACACTTAAGATGAACATTGTCTGCAATGTTCCTAGTGTTAGGGAATGACAATGAAATCAACAAAAGCAATAACAAGTAAAGAGAAGGGTGAATAGAGGACTCCCTGGATAATAAAATGGGCACTTTGGTGGGAAGCCTCTTCTGCTAAAAATGAATTGAAATGAAGGAAAGATGCCTTAACCTATTCATGAACAAGAAGATCATTGGTTGTCAAGATAAACAGTGGATGGAGGGGGTACAGTACCACCCACTAAATATGGTTTCAGGCATTGGCCATTTACCTTAAATGTGCCCTGAACTGGGTGGGTGATTTCTATAGCCCCTTGGGGAAAAACCTGAGTGATGGTGAAGGGTCCAGACCACCTGGATCTCAGCTTGCCTAGGAACAGGCGGAGACGGGAATTAAATAACAATACTTGCTGCCCAACATAAAAGTCCCGCCTCAGCAAGTTCTTATCATGCCATCTTTTAATTCTTTCTTTATAGACTTTGGCATTTTCATAGGTGGCAAGTCTGAATTCATCCATCTCATTCAATTGCAGCCTCCTTTTACACCCTGTGGCCTCAATGTCAAAATTCAAGAATTTAAGAGCCTAATAGGCCTTGTGCTCTAATTCTACTAGTAAATGTAATGCTTTACCAAAGACCAACCTGTAGGGGGACATGCCAATGGGTGTCTTATATGCAGTTCTGTATGCGCACAATGCATCATCTAACTTAATGGACCAATCTTTTCTAGCAGATGCTACAGTCTTTTCTAGAATTCTTTTGAGTTCCCTATTAGCCAACTTCCACTTGGCCACCAGTTTGAGGGTGATAAGGGGTGGCCAATTTATGTGTAATTCCACATTTTTGCATTAACCGCTCAAATTGGCTATTGCAGAAGTGAGTTCTCCTATCACTAATTATAGCTCACGGAGTGCCAAATCGAGAGAATAGCTTTTTCAGGAAATGTACCACCCTCCTTGAGTCATTTGTGGGCAAAGCCACGGCTTCTACCCATTTAGATACATAATCAATGGCAATGAGGATGTACTTATTCCCAAAAGAATTCAGGAATGGTCCCATGAAGTCTATACCCCAAACATCAAAGATTTCGCAGATTAAAATATTGGAGAGGGGCATTTCATTATGTTGGGAAATGTTTCCCGATCTTTGGCGTTTGTCATATGTGGATACATACCTATGGGCATCTTTGAATAATGTAGGCCAATAAAAACCTGATTACAAAACCTTGGCTACGGTGCGGCTAGCTCCAAAATGACCTCCTGCTTCTTTATCATGGCAAAATTGGAGTACCGACTCCATCTCCTCCTTAGGGACACATCTCCTTATGATCTGATCTACACACAATTTATACAAAAAGGGTTCCTCCCACAGATAGTATTTTACATCAGAAAAGAATTTCTTCTTTAGTTGATATGATAAGTTAGGAGGAATGACTTGTGCAGCTAGATAATTTGCAAAATCAGCATACCAAGGAGATGCATATTCTTGAATTGAGTACAACTGCTCATCCGGAAATTCTTCTCGGATGTTGTTGGTTATCTCCTCTTCTGAGCTTACCTTGTCTAATCGGGAGAGATGATCAGCAGCCAGGTTTGCAGCACCCTTCATGTCTCTAATCTCAATATCAAATTCTTGCAGTAGAAGGATCCACCTGATCAATCTTGGTTTTGAATTTTTCTTGGTAAACAAGTGTCATAATGCTGAGTGATCTGTGTATACAACAACTTTGGACAAAATCAGAAATGAACGAAATTTGTCAAGTGCAAAGATTACTGCTAGCATCTCCTTTTCTGTGGTGGTGTAATTGAGTTGGGGTCCATTCAAGGTTCTGCTAGCATAGTAAATTGGCTGAAAATGTTTGTTCACTCTTTGTCCCAAAACAGCTCCTACAGTACAATCACTCGCATCACACATTAATTCAAATGGGAGGGTCCAATCTGGTGCTTGATAGCTATAAATATAACCCTAGCAAATGCACTAGTTATTATATTCAGATGAATCATGTGTATATACCCCTATATACCATTCAATTCACACTATGAATTATGTGGTCAGCTATGTGAATTCCTCTCTCGATTCATTCACATAGGCCAGATCAATTATGAGATGTTCACTCCTAATAGCATTAAGCAAGATAATTCATAGACTATCTGAAAATCACGATCTCATCAAACCCCCCACACTTAACCCTTGCCCATCCTCGGGCAAGACAAAACTCAAAACAAAATTAAAACAGGAACAAGCTGACTAAATATATATATATATATATTTTTTGGATAAATCTCAACAGGGTATTTGTTCTCTCACATGGCTTGATCCAGGTTTAATGATCCTTCCATTCATCCACTTCTTTTTCCTCTTTAACTTGTCAAAGAATAATCTCTAATCACCAATCCTCATTCTCCCAAGTCGAATTAACAATCAAGGGGAGCAAGCATTTCGTCGCATGAACATTTTAGGACTAAAGTAAGCATTCATTGCTTTAATAGATTCAAACTGCTAACTGCCCTTAAAAAAACAAGGAATGTTATCTTGCTTATGCATCACATCTCCACCACTTATCATGAGTTCAATGCATCAAAAGGTGAAATGGGGCTTGTGGTTCTAGGGGTGAGTGCATTTTATGCTCCACCTCACCATTTTCTTTTGCTTTTGGTGTGAGTGCATTTTATGCTCCATCTCACACTAGCTCTTTTCCTCTCGGTGTGAGTGCATTTTATACTCCATCCCACACTAGTTCCCTCTCTTTTTTTTTTTTTTTTTTTTTTTTTCAGATATCATTACCATTGTCAACCCAATCCATGAACTCATTATCGTGGTCTCAACATGTCTAGCAAAACAAGTTCTAGAATAATCAAATAGGGGTTGCAATGAGATGCCTTCTATAGCCAAAAATTTCAGCTACTCTTGCTTGCATCCTTTCCTGTCTATTCTACCTAAGCACATGATTCATGATAGTTTGAAATTATTCAAAAACAAGTCTCTAGGGAATAGAAATTTCAAAAGGAACGGTTAAAAAGTTATGATCGAAACATGCCAAAAAAATTATCAAATCCCTTAATCTCCCCACACTTAAAGTATACATTGTCCTCAATGTATAGGAATATGCATAAAAGGAGAGAAAGATTTAAGGGTACTTCCCTGAATGCCTTGTTGAGATCTTGCAGATGTGAGATACGATTAAAAAAAAAGCACACTCATAAATAACAAACAAAAAATGATAACGAACAAAACAAACAAAAACTGAACTCGATGGGTTGCCTCAAGCGCTCCTTTCAAGTCGTGAGCTTGACTTTAACCTTTCTTTCATGGTGGTTTCAAGGAGAGAATGGACCCATGGTGGATGGGTTGCTCTCCTTCAATATAATGCTTTAAACGCTTTCCATTTACCTTGAATGTACTCTCATCATCATTATGCAGTTCAATTGCTCCATAAGGGAATACCTTAGCCACTACAAAGGGTCCACTCCACCTAGTTTTCTAACTTCCGATATTTCCTTCTCTCATCCTTCATGGGTGGGTTTAAACCTGGAATAGGGGCCTACACAAAAGATGGGAGGAGTTTTGTGTGAGATGGAGGTAAACTAATAAAAGATGCATTATGAGTTGTAATTTCAAAAGAGTCTAGCTCAGAAGTCAAATTTCGCAGTTCTGATTTCAATACAAATTTCTGCTCTACTTGTTGCAATTGATTAGGACTATTGTTAAGTGCAACTTTCAGTGTGTCTTCTGATTTAGATGTATCTACTTTAGCTGCCCAAACATCAATGCAATCAATTGCATAAATCTCATGTTCTTTTGTGTTGGGATACTTCATGGTTTGAAAAACATTAAATACCATGTCTTCACCATTGATCCTAAGAGTTAGGAGACCCTTTTGTACATCAATTAAAGCATTACCAGTAGCAAGAAAGGGTCTCCCTAGAATCAACGGCATTGTCCTATCTTCCTCCATATCCAACACAATGAAATCAGTAGGGATGATGAAATTACCCACTTTGACTAAAACATCTTCTACTATTCCCCTAAGATATTTAATGCTTCGATCAACTAGTTGCAGGGTAATAGTTGTAGATGTTAGTTCATGTAATCCAAGTTTTTCAAAAATAGAATAAGGCATTAAATTTATACTAGCACCTAAATCACATAAAGCTTTTTCAAATTCAAAATTCCCTATGGTGCAAGGTATAGAAAAACTCCCTGGATCCTTAAGCTTTTGGGGCAATTTCTTTTGAAGAATGGGTGAGCACTCTTCGTTTAACTTCACCATCTCACAGTCCTCCCATTTTCTTTTGTTCGACATCACCTCCTTCAAGAATTTGGCATATTTTGGCATCTGTGACAATACATCAAGAAGGGGGAGGTTAATATGTATTTTTCTAAATACTTCTAAAAACTTCTCAAATTTTCTGTCCAAGTTAGCTTTCAAAATTCTTTCAGGGTAGGGGATAGGGAGTTTAATAGCATCTAAATTCAGTTTAGGTGTACTCCCTTCAGTCTCCTTTTGTAAAGCAACTTCCTTGTCATCCTTCTGGGTTTCGTCAACTGTCTTCCCACTTCTTAAAGCTATGGCGTTTACTTGCTCTCTGGGATTCTTCTTCGTGTTGCTGGGTAGCCGTCCCTCTTTTCTTTCTGACAACAGATTTACAATCTGCCCCATTTGAACTTTTAAGTTCTTGATCGATGCTTCCTGTTCTTGGAATTTTGCTTCAGTAGCATTGATGAACTTAGAAATCATCTCTTCCAAATTACTCTTTTTTTCTTGTGGGGGCAGCTGTTGTTAGAATCCCATGGGTGCCTTTTGTTGATTGTTGCTCCATGAAAAGTTTGGATGATTCCTCCACCCTGGGTTGTATGTGTTTGAGTAGGGATTGAAATTCGACCTGCCAACATGAGAGATAAAATGACTACTTAATGAACAATCAGAATTAGTATGTCCTATTTGACCACAAAAATCACATGGGATTTTAGAAGATGTATAAATTGCTGCAATATTAAAAGTATCAAGTTTTTTGTTTAGATTAGCGAGTTGAGCAGATATGGCAGCAAGGGAATCGATGTGGTGTACTCCCCTCTGATTGGTTCGGTCATTGCTCCACTAGTAGTTGTTCGACACCATCTCCTCCACTAGGTCATAGGCTTCCTCTGGAGTTTTTCTCATGATTGTGCCACCTACGGCTGCATCAATGATAGATCGATTAGAGGGGGTAATACCATTATAAAAAGTCTAAATTTGACACCAAGTTGGTATCCCATGGTGAGGACACTTCCTAAACATCTCCTTGAATTGTTCCCATGCTTCATACAAATATTCCCTCTCAAATTGAGCAAAAGTAGTGATATCATTAATTAGTTTTGTTGTTTTAGAGGGTTGGAAATACTTAGCCAAAAATTTTTGGGTTAGATCATTCCAAGTGGTGATACTTCTTGCAAGAAGTGAGTTAAGCCAATCTTTAGCTCTATCACGCAATGAAAACGGAAATAATCTAAGCCTAATAGCATCATCACTAACTCCACTATGTTTAAATGTATCACATATTTCTAAGAAGTTAACAATGTGTGCATTAGGGTCATCACTTGGCAACCCACTAAACTGAATACTTGTCTGAATCATCTGGATGATTGCAAGCTTGATTTCAAAGTTATTAGCATGAATTGTGGGCTTGCAAATACTGGAAGTCGCCCCATCAATGGTTGGACAAGCGTAGTCCAAGAGGGTGCGATTTGCTTCTGCCATCTCTTCTTCAATCTCTATTGCTAGTTCGCCAATATCAACCTCCTCTCTTGGTCTACCTCTGTTGGCTCTTTGCAACAAGCGAAGGGTCCTCTCTATTTTAGGATCGAATTCTGCTAGTCCCTCTCTTCTAGTGTGTGTCATGCACTAGTAAATCTGAACAAAGCAAGAATTCGAACAAACTAAAAAAAAGGTAAACAAAATAAAATAATAATAATAGAAATAAAAATCCAAATTAATCAAGGTTAACAAGTTTTAATATTATTTTAGGATTAAATCTCCGGCAACGGCGCCAAAAACTTGATAGCTATAAATATAACCCTAGCAAATGTACTAGTTATCAAGTAGTATAAAAATATCGTTCCCACGAGGATTTAACAAAACAAGTATTAGAACTACAGCCTTCATTTATTATTTGGACAATCGAATTTCAGATTTGAAGATAAAAACTAATGAAAAGCAGAAAAAGAAAACAAGAGCAGAAGTAACCAATGCTGAAGTATGTAACGATTGATTGAATTCGCTAGGGCTTTCGGTCCACCTAACCATTCCAATGAATATTAATGGATGAGGTTATCCAAGATAATTTGTCATTCCCATAAGCTGAAGTCTTTCCAATTTTATTTAATATTCTCTCTCGAGATAAACTAAAACTACGTCTATCAGGTAACCCCTTGATCTCTCGACTAGAGTTCTCAAGATAGAAGCGCATTAAGTCCAAGGAAAAACTATTATATTCAGATGAATCATGTGTATATACCCTTATATACCATTCAATTCACACCATGAATTATGTGGTCAGCAATGTGAATTCCTCTCTCGATTCATTCAAATAGGCCTGATCAATTAAGAGATGGTCACTCCTAATAGCATTAAGCAAGATAATTCATAGATTATATGGAAATCATGACCTTGAATAAATCAGAATAAAAAGATATTCATTGATATGATTAGGCTTTCCACAACCCTAACTACAAATAAATTAGTTCATACTAGCAGAAATAAAACAAACAAGAGGAAAGAAAGAACTCATGGTTTTGCCCTTGGAGTTGAGATCTCCTCTTCTCCTTGCCGCCACCTCCTTCTTCCAGACTTCTTGCTTGATAGCTGGATTGCTCATCTGCTTCTTGATGCCTCTCTAGTTTTCCCCTACCCCTTTATATAGCTTAAGGGGAGGGGTGGTCTCCTATTCTTTCTTGAAGTTAATCTCTCAAAAATAGAAAGTCATAGTCTAATCCTACTCTTATTCTTTATCTAATGAACTCAATCTCTTTATCTTTATGGGATTACATCATAAATTTAGATCTCATAAGATTCTTCTCAGTTTCTTGTTCTTGGATTCGTATTAGACCTCCTCTGCGAATTGGGCTACTGCTAGGTTTTTCTGCAAGTTGGGCTTAAGCTGCGGATTAGGCCTTCCTAAGAATTTCCCCCAACTTCGGGCCCGGATTTGACTTCGATGTAGGCAGAATCTGTGAAATCCAAAAACATGAAAGTTGTGGATGTTTCTCTTATCTATCCAGTGGGTCTTGAATCAACCCAATCGGAGTCTGAATACGCGATATAGGTCCAGATTACTGAACAGTGCCGAAACTGTGAAAAATCATCCGATTTGCCTTTCTTTGCTCCTGATGCCTTATTTCATGCCCTGAACCGAAATACAAGAAATATGAGTTCAATTAAGTACTAATTAAGTATTCAAGACAGAATATTTGGGGATAAAAATGTGATAAATTTTACTCTCATCAGTGCTACCATTATAGGTGCATGGATCAATCTGTCTTTCAAGGTGTTGAAAGCATGAAGGCATTCAATTGAAAATTTAAAAGGCACTTCTTTCTGAAGCAAGGTAGATAGTGGCTTGGCAATTTTTGGGAAATCCTTAATAAACCTCCTATAGAAGCCGACATGCCCTAAGAAACTTGTCATAGAACGGACAGATGATGGGGGTGGCAATTTTTCAATTGCCTCCACCTTGGCCTTGTTGAATTCTATACCTCTGTGAGAGATCTTGTGTCCAAGCACTATTCCTTCTTGCACCATAAAATGACATTTCTCCCAATTCAACACAAGATGTGTTTCTTTGCACCTAGTAAGCACTTGTTCCAAATTATTCAAGCATGCATTGAACGAAGAGCCGAAAACTAAAAAATCATTCATAAAGATCTCAATAAATTTTTCAACCATATTAGAAAATATGGACATCATGCATCGCTGAAAGGTTGCTGGGGCATTGCATAATCCAAATGGCATCCTTCGATATGCAAAGGTACCATATGGGCAAGTAAAAGTGGTATTTTCTTGATCTTCTGGTGCAATTGGGATCTGGTTATACCCCAAATATCCATCCAAGAAACAATAATACTCATGCCTGGCTAGCCTCTCTAACATTTGGTCCATAAATGGGAGAGGGAAATGGTCCTTCCGGGTGACTTCATTTAACTTTCTACAGTCAATACATACACACCATCCGGTGACAATTCTAGTCGGGATGAGTTCATTTTTCTCATTTGGAACAACGGTCATACCCCCTTTCTTGGGCACAACTTGCACGTGGCTTACCCAAGAACTGTCAGAAATAGGATAAATGATCCTGGCATCTAAAAGCTTAATTATTTCAGCCTTTACCACTTCTTTCATGTTGGGGTTCAGGTGTCTTTGGAGCTGAACGGAAGGCTTGCTGTCCTCTTCCATCAAAATTCTGTGAGTGCAGATTGGTGGATTAATGCCTTTGATATCCTCTACCTTCCAGGCTATAGCATTTTTGTGTTCCCGCAGCACTCTTAATAATTTTTCTTTTTGTAATGGATTCAGTGATGCAGAAATTATTATGGGGAGAGCAGATGGTTCCTCAAGGAAAGCATACTCTAAATGAGAAGGTAATGGCTTTAGTTCAAGGGTAGGGGGTTCTTGGGATGATGGCTTACCTGATGGTCCAGGCAATTTGCCTAAGTTCTCTAATTTGAGAAACCCCTTTCCCTTTAATTGAGGCTTATCATTCAGATATGCTATCATGAGGTTTATTTCTTCATTTTCTCCTTTTTCAAGTTCTCCCTGTTGGAGGCAGAGTTCAAGAGGATCAGCCATCCTACTTACCTGGAAGCATTCATCAATTGTCATATCAATGGTATCAATCATATAACAAGAATCATCACTAGAGGGTGCATGTTTCATAGCATCAGACATTTTAAAAATTATCTCCTCATCTTGTATCCTAAGGCTGAGTTGTCCTTGTTGGACATCAATCATCGCTTTCCCGATAGCCAGTGATGAGAGTATAATTTATCACAATTTTATTCCCAAATATTTTGTCTTGCATACTTAATTAGTACTTAATTGGATTCATATTTCTTGTATTTCAGTTCAGGGCATGAAAGAAGGCATCAGGAGCAAAGAAAGGCAAATCGGATGATTTTTCACAGTTTCGGCACCATTCAGTAATGTGGGCCTAACTCGCGCATCCATACTCCAATTGGGCTGATTCAAGACCCACTGGATAGATAAGAAGAAAATCCATGACGAGTTGTCGAAGCCCTCAAAATTATTACTAGTCCCACAATAAAATATTTGCAGTAAAAGTGGTTCTAGGTCGAATCCCACAGGGAGCAAATCAATAATCTCTTAGCCGAATGGGTAAAGTAATTGTATGGGAAAATTAAATAACTAAAATTAAAAGAATAACAAACTAAACAAACAAGAGAAAATCAGTCTTACCGAATTCTGGTTCAAGGATTCGGGTTGAATCGATTGACCATCGATCCTAGGTACACTTCAGCATTCTCGCAATTCAAGCATTTAACCTTAGATTTATTAGGATAGCCATAATAAACCTTGTGTTTTCCTAATTCAGTTGACCAAACCCAGCATTCGATTAACACTTATCACCACTCAATTGGGTACGATAGCATTCCATGTTAAACAGTGATAGCATTAAGATTTGTGAAAATAGTTAAACCAAAATAACAATAATTGAGATAGTTGCAACTACTGAATCTTGTTCCATCGATTCCTTTAGATTGAATCATGTTAAAACATTGTTCAAAGGCTGTCACGAACAATTGACCCCAAAAGATATCAACCTAATTGCTACTTGCACCAATATTCGTGACAATTACGGATCACCGAAATCATGGATAGCAATAGGAAAATCAACATTAATTCAGTTTGTCAAACTAATTAACATCAACATCCAATAAAAATATGCACAAGAATCAATGAATTCTTGAATTAAAAAGCAAGAAAATAAATTAACTACAGAACCTCACAATGACACAATCGAACCTCCCCCCTTGAACCAGAAAAAGAAGCTTAGCTACTCATGATCTGCGCAATCTCCATGCCTTTCTTCTCCATAGCCGAACTGCTTTCTTGAGCTTCTTGGCCTTTTGATGATCTCTTGGATCTTGGAATGAGTGATTGATAGAGCTGGTTCGCCCCCCTCTTTATATAGCCAAAGGAGAGGGATATTTTCCAACTCCTTCTAGGAAATCATCTTATCTTTAGGGAGTCTTGATCTTCTTTGAACTAATCCTATCCTATCTCTTATCTAATCCCCAACCTTCTTATCCTTATAGGATTACATTCAAAGTTTAGATCTAATAAGACTCTCTTCCTCTTGGGAGATTACATTCGAATTAGGACTCTAGACTCTTGTATCCGAGTTGGGCTTCTCTGCTACTTGGGCTGCTTCCATGTTCTTCTGCGAGTTGGGCTTCAGCTGTTAAATGGGCCTGGTTGCGAACTTGCTCCGACTTCGGGCCCAGTTTCGTACTCGATGCGGGCCGAATCAGTCAAAACCCAAAACAGTAAAGTTGTGGGCCTTTCTTTCTTCTTTCTAATGCTTCTTGAATTGCCTAGTTTGGAGTCCGGAACTGTGAGTTAGGCCCAGATCACTGACTGTCACCGAAACTGTGCAAAATCACCCGAATTGGCCTGTTTCCTTCCAATTGCCTTCTTTATTGCCCTGAATCGAAATACAAGAGTAATGAGTGCATTTAAGTGCTAAAGTAGTGTAAAAGGATGAAATTAAGGGGACAAAATAAGGTTCTTCTAAGTCTCATCGATCCACAAATTTCATGTTTAGGGATTTCGCAGGTTCGGCCAGAATCGAAGACAAATCCGGGCCCAAAGTTGGGGCAAATTCGTAGGAAGGCCCAATCCGCAGTTTAAGCCCAACTTGCAGAAAAGCCTGGCAGCAGCCCAATTCGCAGAGGAGGTCTAATACGAATCCAAGAACAAGAAACTGAGAAGAGTCTTATCAGATCTAAATTTATGGTATAATCCCATAAAGATAAAGAGATTGAGTTCATTAGATAAAGAGATAAGAGTAGGATTAGACTTGGACTTTCTATTTTTGAGAGATTAACTTCAAGGAAGAGTAGGAGACCACTCCCTCCCCTTAAGCTATATAAAGGGGTAGGGGGCGGACTAGAGAGGCATGAGGAAGCAGAGGAGCAATCCAGCTATCAAGCAAGAAGTCTGCAAGAAGGAGGTGGTGGCAAGGAGAAGAGGAGATCTCAACTCCAAGGGCAAAACCATGAGTTTTTTCTTTCCTCTTGTTTGTTTTATTTCTGCTAGTATGAACTAATTTAACTGTAGTTAGGGTTGTGGAAAGCCTAATCATATCAATGAATATATTTTTATTCTAATTTATTCAAGATTGTGATTTCCATATAGTCTATGAATTATCTTGCTTAATGCTATTAGGAGTAACCATCTCTTAATTGATCTGGCATATGTGAATGAACCGAGAGAGGAATTCACATAGCTGACCACATAATTCATGGTGTGAATTGAATGGTTTATAGGGGTATATACACATGATTCATCTGAATATAATAGTTTTTCCTTGGACTTAATGCGCTTCTATCTTGAGAACTCTAGTCTAGAGATCGAGGGGTTACCTGATAGAAGTAGTTTTAGTATATCTCGAGAGAGAATATTAAATAAAATTGGAAAGACTTCAGCTTATGGGAATGACAAATTATCTTGGATAATCTCATCCATTAATATTCATTGGAATGGTTAGGTGGACCGAAAGCCCTAGCGAATTCAACCAATCGTTACATACTTCAACATTGTTTCTTCTGCTCTTGTTTTCATGTTTCTGTTTTTTCATTAGTTCTTATTCTCAAATCTGAAATTCGATTGTCCAAATATATAGGGAAGGTTGTAGTTCTAATATTTATTTTGTTAAATCCTCGTGGGAATGATATTTTTATACAACTTCATTACTCGTGCACTTGCTATCATGAGGTTTATTTCTTCATTTTCTCCTTTTTCAAGTTCTCCCTGCTGGAGGCAGAGTTCAAGAGTATCAGTCATCCTACTTACCTGGAAGCTTTCATCAATTGTCATATCAATGGCATCAATCATATAACAAGAATCATCACTAGAGGGTACATGTTTCATAGCATCAGACATTTTAAAAATTATCTCCTCATCTTGTATCCTAAGGCTGAGTTGTCCTTGTTGGACATCAATCATCGCTTTCCCGGTAGCCAGGAAGGGTCTCCCTAGGATAAGTAGGACCTCCACATCTTCTTGCATGTCTAACACAATGAAATCAACTGGAAAAATTATTTGTCAACTTTAACTAAGACATCTTTTATGATCCCCCTAGGATGTCTAATGGATCTATCAGCCAATTGTAATGCCACTCTAGTGGGTTGGGGTTCCCCCAATCCCAATTTCTTGAAGATAGAAAATGGCATTAAATTGATGCTAGCTCCTTGGTCACATAAAGCTTTCTCAATTTTTAAACTGCCTATGGTACAAGGAATAGTGAAACTCCCTGGATCTTTGAGTTTCTGAGGCAGCTTGTTCAGAAGGATAGCAAAACATTCCTCATTCAAAGCAACTATAGCCACGTCTCCCAGTTTCTTTTTGTTTGCCAATAATTCCTTCAAAAACTTTGCATAGTGTGGCATTTGGGCTAAAGCATCTGCAAAAGGAATATTAATATGTAAACATTTAAATATTTCAAGAAACTTACCAAATTCCTTCTCCATTTTCTGTTGCTTCAGCCTGTTAGGGAATGAAACTTGTGGCTGCTGGTGCATCCCTTGTTGTGCTTTAGGTTGTTCCTTCTTTCTATCCGGTCCCAAGGCTTGTTTCTACCTTGGGTTCAACCCTATTCTTCTTTTCTACCTCGGGCAACTCTTTTCCACTCCTTAAGGTAATAGCTTGTACCTGCTCTCGTGGATTCACTTCAGTGTTGCTTGGAAGAGTTCCCGGTAGTCTGGAAGAGATTAATTGTGCCAATTGCCCCACTTGTTTTTCTAGGTTCTTGATTGAGGCTTCCTGGTTCTAGAATCTGGTTTCCACACTTGCTATAAATTTCGTCATCAGCTCCTCCAAATTGGATTTTGGTTCGGGCTGATGATAAGTCTGGTGGAAAGGCTTGGAAGTATGCTGACTTGGCCAAGACTGGTTTGGATGTCCCCTCCATCCTGGGTGAAAGGTATGGTGACTCTGGTAACCCTACTGTCTTGACAGATTGCTAACACTGTCGACTTGTTCAGTAGATGGCCTAAACTGATTGCCAACTTGGCAGTCAGTAATGATGTGGCCTCCCCCACACAATTCACAAGTAAGAGGCTGCACATGCATGACAGCTATCTGCATTTCATCAATTTTCTTACTGAGTGCTCCTATTTGTGTAGATAGTGCCGTATAAGTATCAACATTATGTAGGCCATGCTGCTTCCTAGTTTAGGTTCTTTCAGAATGCCATTGATAGTTGTTGGCTGCCATTTCTTCAATGAGTGCATGGGCAACCTCAGGAGTCTTATTGTTTATGGACCCTCCGACTACAGCATCTAGTATGGTCTTATTTGAGTCGGTAAGACCATTATAGAAGGTCTGCACTTGCAGCCATATGGGAAGGCCATGGTGAGGAACTCTTCTCAATAGCTCCTTGTATCTTTCCCATGACTCATATAAAGATTCCCCTTCTTGTTGGAAAAATGTAGTGATATCATTCCTCATTTTTAGTAGTTTTAGAAGGGGGGAAATACTTAGAGAGGAAATGGCTGGCCATTTCATCCCACGTAGCTATTGATCCCGCTGGTAATGAATTCAGCC